>NW_025869242.1:0-1536 GCF_002878395.1 Capsicum annuum
CGCCCTATGAAGATGAATAAGATGTCAACTAGGGGATGGCGCCCTATGTAGACGAGATAAGATGTCAACTAGGGGATGGCGCCCTATGAAGACGAGATAAGATGTCAACTAGGGGATGGCGCCCTATGAAGATGAATAAGATGTCAACTAGGTGATGGCGCCCTATGTAGACGAGATAAGATGTCAACTAGGTGATGGTGCCCTATGTAGACGAGATAAGATGTCAACTAGGGGATACTTCCCTATGAAAATGAAAAAGATGTCAACTAGGGAATGGCGCCCTATGAAGATGAAAAAGATGTCAACTAGGGAATAGCGCCCTATGAAGATGAATAAGATGTCAACTAGGGGATGGCGCCCTATGAAGACGAGATAAGATGTCAACTAGGGGATAGCGCCCTATGAAGACGAATAAGATGTCAACTAGGGGATGGCACCCTATGAAGATGAGATAAGATGTCAACTAGGGGATGGGGCCCTATGAAGACGAAATAAGATATCAACTAGGGGATGACGCCCTATGAAGACGAAACAGATGTCAACTACGGGATGGCGCCCTATGAAGACCAAAAGATGTCAACTAGGGGATAGCGCCCTATCAAGACGAGATAAGATATCAACTAGGGGATGACGCCCTATGAAGACGAAAAAGATTAGGATTTTTTTTTAATTAGACAAGAAAAAAAAATGCCCCAGTCTTGAATTTGAGGGGTTTTATTATTATTATAATTATATTGATAGGAACTTAGAATTGTAGGAGTATAACAAAAAAGAGAAAATTTAAGAAAACTTAGCTTTGCTATACTTGTTTTTTTTTTCACTAAACTTCACAAGATTGCTTTGCCCCTGTTCAAGCAAGAGAGAGAGAGAAAGAATTGTGAGTTTTAAAATTGGTAGTTGGTTTGTGGCCTTGAATTCCTTAGAGGGTTTCCTTATCTCTGCCCCAACTAGATACAGTTGATTCAACTAATTGGTTGGCGAGCTTGAATCTTTGTCTTTCAAATTCTGTTGTATTTTTGTTTGTTTCAGTATGATTCTGTTCTTTATTTTCAAATGCTTCACTCGTAACACTTATCTTAACTGGCTCCCTATCCTTGTCAAGGTGCTGAACGCCCAACAATCTCTGCTCAATTTCCCTGGGAGCCCTGGTCAATTTTGCGTGTTTTTCTTTATTTTGCATTTGGTACGAGACTTACCCATAAAAAAAACAGAGCGTGTAAAAATGAAATAAGGAAAAATCAAAAGAAGGAATAAAAGAATTATGTTTGAATAGAAGGTATTTCTAACAGTAAAGTAAGAAAGCTTATTTGGAGGTGTATATTGACTTCAGTAATGCATGACACACAATTTGGAGTAGATATTTGACCCTTCAAAACTGTCTAATCTCGAATTAGGCTGCACCTTTCAATCAAATCAAATCATCCTTCTTGATCTTTGTCCTGTCATGATAAACATTGTTTGACTAAAGTTATCCTTTAAGGATTTTCACAATTGACCTCTATAATTTCTGTTGTCTCGTTCATCATTGTCTTATGG
>NW_025869243.1:0-1705 GCF_002878395.1 Capsicum annuum
GATTCAAGATTCTGAGACTTCATACATGTTCTTATATGATGTTGAATTGAAAGGATGGAGAAAAGTTGAGATATGTGAAAATACTTGCTAAGACTCCATTGATGGAGCTAAGAAGACTCCATTGATGGAGCTAAGAAGAAGCGAAGGAACAAAATTATAACTGCTTCATCAACTTGTGTTACAATCTAATTGTTGTGCCTTATATAGGCTGTGGAAGTAATACAAAATATCTAATAACTACCTTTCTTCTAGAACACTCTATTTCACAGCTCATTGTCACAAACTAATCATTGTCTAACAGCCTCTAACAACCTATACAGCTGACTCAATAATATGCTACTAACTGAATAACTACTCCTAACAGTATTACATATCAATGGAATAGGTAGTCGTGTATGTTCCAAAAACTCCCCCTCAAGCTGCAGGGTGCAGAACATTTAGCACACCAAGCTTGCTAAGTAAGTAAGCATGTTGAGCAAGACTTAGGCCCTTGGTAAGTAGATCAGCAAATTGATCATTAGACTGAACATATAGAGCCTTAGTTAAGCCATCTTTGATTTTGTCCCTAATAAAATGACAGTTAATCTCAATGTGTTTGGTTCTCTCATGAAACACGGGATTGTTGGCCAACTGGGTGACTGAATTACTGTCACTATAAACTGAAATGGGAAGGGTGATAGTGACCTTAAGTTCCTAAAATAATCCAACCAGCCAAGTGAGTTCTGCAACTATTGAAGCCATGCTTCTGTACTCAGCTTCAGCAGAACTCCTGGAAACAGTGTGTTGCTTCTTGGACTTCCATGATATGAGTGATTTACCAAAGTGAATGGCATAACCAGTAACTGATCTTCTGGTGTTTGTACAAGCAGCCCAATCAAAGTCACACCAGTAAGTCAGAGTATTAGCAGGTTTAGCCTTTAACCAGACACCTTGACCAACAGAATTTTTAAGGTACCTGACTATCCTAGTAGCTGCTTCCTAGTGAGACTTCTTAAGATGTTGCATGGATTGGCTAAGGGCATGGACAACAAAGTTAATGTCTGGCCTTGTAATAGTGGCATACATAAGCTTACCAACAAGTCTTTAGTAAGAGAAAATGTCAGACAACAGTTCATCACCTTGTGCACCTGTGGCTTAATCATACTCAATGGAGGTGAGCCTGGCATTAGACTCTAAGGGAGTAATAGCAGGCTTAGCACCACTAAGACCTGTTTCAGCAATCAAATATAGAATATACTTTCTTTGGTTCAGAATGATCCCTGATGTTGATCTTAAAACTTCAATACCCAAAAAATACGTGAGATCTTCCAAGTCTTTATATGAAATTGCTGATGCAACTTGATTTTGGTATCATTGATCAAGGAGCCACTGTTTCCAGTGATTAGCAAATCATCAACATAAACAAGAACTATAACAGTATTATTACCTTGATGCAGAGTGAATAGGGAATAATCATGTGCACTCTGGGTAAAACCAGCATCAAGTAAGGCATGAGTGAGCTTAAGATTCCACTGCCTGGAGGACTGCTTAAGACCATGCAAGGATTTGATCTACTTACACACCTTGTGCTCCCCCTGTCTTCTAAATCCTTTTGGCATTTCCATGTAGACTTCCTCCTCAAGATCCCCTTGGAGGAAGGCATTAAGCATATCCATTTTATGAAGATTCCAACCTTTAGATGCAGCTATTGCAATCACACACCTGA
>NW_025869244.1:0-1787 GCF_002878395.1 Capsicum annuum
TTTATTTATACGTCCCTTGAAGAAATGAGAACAGATGGAGTAATTGGAACATAGTGCTACTCTAAGGCCACTAACTATGTTGCTCGGACTCTCCATAATATTGCTGCATCTGTGTAGGATTCTTCAAGAATATACTACTTTTGAAGTATCCAACATACACCTGTTGACACTTTTGAACAATGTTGACACTTTTGAACAACATATATAGGCCACTAATGTATAATCATTAGTTGGACTAAATCCTGATGCTAAGGCTCCTGACTCATTCTTCTTTGTTGCACTTTTAGGTACCCAAATAAAAAAGTTTAGCTATGACCCCATCGTATTGACTAAGGGCAACTTTTGAGAAAATTTGGTTGCCTCTTTAAGTTTTTAATTAGCAAAATAGCATACTTCCATTTTCTCATCTATCACATTGATAATCAATCTGTCCATATATAGGTCGGATCGATAATCAATTTGTCGGATCGACAACTAATTTGTCGGATCGATAATCGATCTGTCTATATATCGGTCGGATAGATAATAGATTTTTCTAAAAAATGGATCATTTTTCTAAAAAAAAAAAAAAGACTTGTAGTCTATTTAATTAAAAAGAAACTTGAAAAGGCCATTTAACAAAGAATCCCTCAATTTTCCAGCCAAAATGGTAGTGGAGATAACATAGTGTCACACCCCTATTTTTCACCGTATCCACCCCGCAAGGGAGTTGGTTTTGAGAAAATAGGTTTTTTCCAATTAAAGTGACGTATTGAATAGGGATTATTTTATTTACAGAGTCGCCACTTGGAATTTAATTTGGGTGTTCCAAGTCACCTTATTGAATCCCTATTCAAAAGGAAATGACTCTTAATTTTTGGTCTGCGAACTAGAAATCCGGATAAGGAATTTTGTTGACCGAGGGGAAGGTGTTAGGCACCCCTCGAGTCCCGTGGTTCTAGCACGGTCACTTTAATGACTTATGTCTGGCTTAAATTAATCTTTTGGATTTATCATATTTGTTAGCCTAAAAGTTACTTACATGCTGCTTTTAATTATTTTTGAATATATTTAAAATTGTATTGATGCGTGGCTTGCCGATAGTAGTACTTTTCGGTCTTACCACAAGTTTTGATGTATTTCTCGCGCCGTTGTGGCATTTATGGAGCGTCCCATTTTTCCAAGTCTAGATAAGCACCTCAAAAGTTTAGAATCTACCCGACTCGATTCAATCAGCTTCAAATGGTATATTAAATTTTATTATAACGAATGATCAGTAGCAGGACTTTCCAACTTCCTCGTTAATTATAACTTATTATATAATAAACCTTTGAAAGAATATTTTATTGAATCACTGGTTAGTTGAAATTCGTTGAAATGCTTCTGCCCAGGAAAACAAATTAGGTTTATAGTCTAGTATTTGTAAGGAAAAAAAAAAAACTTCACATTAAAAAACAAAGTGAAAAATGAAAAATTAATTAAAATGATATTTAGCCAAATTCTTTTCATTTAATCAATTTATGTTCGAAACTTTCTTTCATTGATGGATGCAGCGAATGTTGTATAATTTTGTAACCCATCCCGTTCATATTCTCGTTAATAGCATAAGAAAATATAAATGGTGCAGTAAATCTTCATAATTATGCTGACATGTAACAACACTATGAACATTTAAATGTCATATGAATATATAAACTTAAACATGGACACGTTCAAATCTTATTGACTTATGTCTCTGTTTTAATAGGATAACAATCAAAAAAATTCAAAACACATTCAAAATCCTAATGCAATTTCAACACGTAATT
>NW_025869245.1:0-3278 GCF_002878395.1 Capsicum annuum
TCAGACTAGAATTTCAAATAACTCAAGATTCCACCATGGGTTTTAAAAGTTGATTGAAGATTTGGAATCCCCAAACCATAAGCTTCATAAATCATCTATCAAATTCCTAATTTGAGGTACGCGGGGTTTTCCTAAAATCTCATGGGCATAAAAATCATGATTTTTAAGAAAAGAGTTTCGAATTTATGAATACATTCATGTTTTAGAAGCCTTAATGATATTGTTTGGTCTTTAGGCCTTCCCCAAAATTGATTCGAAACTATATATATATATATATATATATATATATATATATATATATATGTAAGCATGTGTTTTAAGGTTGATGATTGAATTGAGAGCATGAGTCATGTAAAAAATTCCTCTCTTGTTATGATTTTTCTTTACTTATCATATGCTATGGATTGTTTTGAATGCATCTTGAAAAACATGATATAAAATACCTTGAAAAATGCTATGATTGGATTATGATTTTAACTTCTAAAGAGAGGGTTGTTTATGTTGATATATGTTGGATATAATTGTATAATGAAAAGAGTTGCATGGTTTGTTAAAGATTACATGACCATCCCATGTTTATTGAAAGAACGAGAATTTTTGCATAGTTTTTGGAACATGAAATCTCTTATACCATTTGCATGTATGGGTGGTCTGAACTATGTTTTAATGTAAGATCATGCTTAATACATTATGGCTCAGAAAACATGACTTGCAAGTCTTGGTATGACGATGTCAAATCAGACAATGTCATAACAGACACAGACTAATATAGAAAATAGACTTTATCAGACTTTCAAGATTTAGAAGTTCAGAATGATACATGTTCAGAAAAGGCTAAAAATGGGCATAAAGATATAGTAGGTGGTTCCCCAAAGAAGGCACGAGTTTAGACAACTCATTACCCAAAATTGTGATTTGTCGATCCGGGTATATTATTATACGCTGGCCTAGTGCCCTGTGGTGTATCAGACTCAGACACTCCAACCCTTGCAGCACACTTTGATTGGGGGCTTCCCCGCCGAGTCAATGGCGGATTCCATATAGTCTATGGAATATCAGACTTGTAGGGGACTGCCAACTAACTCAGAAGTAATACAAAGACCAGAAATTATTTTGACAAGAACGTTTGATGATTATTAAAATGGTGCCCATGTGTTTTGAAATTATTTTATGCATAATATTTTGGTAAATTTCTCTCATCTACTTTATACTTGTAAACACATTATTTTGTATTTCTTCATGTACCAGTACAACTGTATTGACCCCTTACCTTCCAGGTTCTAAGGCACAATCTAGGGGTTCTGATAAGAAGTAGATTTCTTCAGACAGAAGTGCAGAGTTTAGTTTGTGAGCCTTCTATATTTCAGAAGGCCTATTTATTTTGAAACATTTATCATTGGTCATAGTTTTGGTCTACTGGGAGCCTTGTACCAATTTTTAGACAGTTGTTATTAATCATGTAGTAGAGATTTCGCAGACGATTTTCAAATGTTGTTAGTTGGTACTAGATTTTATTCCTCATTATTGATTTAATTTAAGACTTATGACCATGATTCCTTTTTGTTATATATATTTTCTCATTTCATTATTTGTATATGAATGGTGTATATGATTACAAGTTAGAAGGGCTCTCGGGCCTTCATGGTTCGAGATGTCCGTCACAGCCAGGGCTTCGTTTCGGGTCGTGACAAAAACATAAACAAGCTATGTCTATTCAAGAACCTGCTAGACTGCAAATTTAAAAAACAAATTTCATATCATGTTAATCAGATACAAACTAAAGTCAAAAAGAAAAATAATAAACAAACTCAATAAGCAGAAATCAACATCCGAAGATAAATAATTTGCGAATGATGAATTTTTTCAACATCTTTAAAATTTCAGATACCCTCAACTGCTCACAATACGAAAACACTTCTCAATTAGTCGTGTATTTCCACTTCTATCTTGATGAAGAACCTCGAACAACAAATAATAATAAAAACTGGTAAAGGAATAAAAACTACAACAAAACAATATGTTCGACGTCTTTAAAATCTCAAATACTCTCAATTACTCACAATATGAAAACACTCATCAATTAGTTATATTTTCACACTTCAACTTGATGGAGGTCCTCGGCTCAAAGAAAAACAACCTAAAATCATTTTAAAAAAAAAGAAGTAATTACACAAGTACAATAAACAATAGATAATAACAAAAATAGTAGATGATAACAAAATGTAAACCTCAACAAAAATAGTATGACAATTGAGCTATCAAACCTAATCCTTACACAAAAAATTTTCAAAGTCATTCATCTACCATCTGTATCAAGCAAAACAGAGTATTAGAAACACATCAAACTGTATCAAGCAAAATAAGACATTACAAACACATCAAATCACAGTACCAATCAACACAAAAATAATACAAAGTATATAAAACAAAAGTTATAAAGAATATTAGTTGAAGAACGTCTAATAATTTAACCTTAACAACATAAATAATATCCATATGCATTAGAAATAAAATTCAATACAAACATTAAAATTTGCTTGAAATGGACACAATGTCTCAATCACATTCTCCATATGATTTTTTCTTCACCTATACAAGAATATTGAAGAATCAATCAATAACTATTTATATCATTAATTGATTAAAGAACGTCTAATAATATAAAAACTTCTCTCATTGTTGATTTTTTTTCTTGACTGAAATTACTATGGAACTTTTCTTTCCATCACCCTTTATATAGTATTATATATAAACCCTTTTCCTATTTGATTAGGGAGACAATTTACTAGGTGTAAATTTTATTTCTCAAATAAACAGAAATAACAATTTTTCAAAGGAAAAATTGAATTAGAAAAACGTGAGTATTGTCCTATATCTGGAAATGTTCCTTATTTTAATTAGGTAAATTAAATATTGCTTCTTCAATGTTGTTGCATTCCTATTTAGTAATATCTTTATGGACGTTTTGGTGCTCTAATTGGCATCTTCTTTTATAAAGTGACACTAATTCTCCTTAGCTAATTAAACTTTCCATATATATAGTTCTCCTTATATTTCTTACCATATAATTGATATTTCTATATATTTTAGGAGTGCATAATTTAATTAAATAATAATTAGAGAAAATAATGAAAAAGACAATTTTGTCACTTACAGAGTATTTTAATGAATTTAATGAAGGATAAAAAATTCAAATTACTTTTCTAAGGATCTTTACACTTTTAATATATTATAAATATATAAATATCATACACTTAGCCTCATTATACTATGAGATT
>NW_025869246.1:0-4734 GCF_002878395.1 Capsicum annuum
TAGATGATTATGCCTTCTACTCTATTTGGCATCGGAGCACTTGATATCAGCTATGTCATTTTTCTCTTTGGTTGTAGATGAGGGCTATAGAGAGAGAATATGTTGAGACTTATAGAGGTAGTGGTAAGAGTCTATGTCATTAGTATAATACTATTAGTATTCCATGTGAGAGTAAGGATCCTCCTGATAGGCGTCAGCCTTATTTATAGCCTATCGGTTCTATGCAGGTAACATTTAAAAATATGGGTGGCTCTCAAGATCATCATGGTTGTCACATTGGACAAAATTCTCGTCAAACTTTACAGAGTATAAGTATGGATCTTTATGTTGTGGAAATCATTTTGGATCAGAAGGGGCAGAATCTTATGGTATTCCAGGAGTATGTTTTTGTTATAGAGAGATGGAATATTAGTCTAGAAGGTTCTCCTGATACAAGTTGGTTTTTAGATGGAGTTAGCATATGTTCCTCACCTGCCTAGAGTGTCTAAGGTATGTTATAATTCTATGGAGGATATTCATTTCAGTAGGGAGTGATCTCAATATTAGTTGGTTAGTCAGTTAGATCATCTCGTGTTTCTCTCTTGGTTAGGGATTTAAGGACTTGCTATGACTACAGATAGATATATCACTAGTTCAGATTGTGTCCTGGCATAGAATTGTTTATCATTTAGCTCATTTAGATTATTTTCATGGTGTTGTAGACCTTCAATTAGAGGCAGTAAGCTTAGTTGATAGTTTATATAGTCAGTCCAAATTTGGACCCATTCAGATTTGTACTCTCTCGGACCTTCCAGTCATGTGACTTTGAATTCCACCATTGTAGGTTCACTTATATTTCCTGCCTTTACCTTTTTTATTTGTGTATTAGAGTTCTTGTACACATCAATGACTTTTTGTCTTGGTAGATTTATAATAATTATTGTGTGCCTTGATATAGAGATCATGATTATGTGATTACCCCTATAGTATATTTACTTTTGTAGTGGATGGAGTGGATCAGTGATGATATTTTTCTTGGTTTGTAGAATTTGTGTTTGAATCCCATTTACCTTGGGAGTGAAGGTAAGTTGACCTTTCAGGGTTTTGTTATAGTTCTAGAGTTGGTGATTGGGTTATGTAGCCTATTTCTTAGGTTGGCTAGGATAGGGTCCATTCTTTTGATTTGGCTGGTTCATGTCTCAATAGTGCTCTTGGCATTGGTGTGGAGTTGGACACTCTATTTTTATTGGGATGTGATTCTTGTTCTACTTAAGTTGAGAGATTTAGATATTGATGATCCTTCTTGTTATTGCTTCTTAAATTGGTAATTTTGTATTCGTTGATGAAGAGGAGTATTAGATTAATTAGTTTCCGGCTAAGGTTCCATTTCTCTGAGTTGCTAGAGTTTTGGTTATGACTTGTGCAGTTTGCAGCCTTGGTGAGTTCTGAACTATGCTTTGGTGGTTCATTCTCTCAAGTAGATATGGAGTGGGTTTCCTATGTTTTCATTCAATAATTTATCCTTCTTTTTATTTTATTCTTTATCTACATTTCGGTTTTAGTTCCAACATGATTTAGTAAGGATATGTTCGATTGAGATACTAAAGTTTATTCGGTATTTTTTTGCCTTAGAATGGTGATTTAGAGTTTATGATGAATTTGCTGTGTGGATTCTTGTCCATCTTCAGGTTTGGTTTGGGTAGTTGAGATTGAGCGGTTCAGCTTTGGTGTTGAGATTTCGGCGGGAAGTTGTAGAGCTTGGGTGCAGCCTCTGTTTTCAGATTTGTCTCAGTTGGTATTTAATTTATAGGATTTCTAAGCCTATTTCTTGTCAAAAAAATTTGATGATCTACTAAGTAGGAGTAGTATGCGTGGGTCAGATTCAGCGTGGCTTCATCCTAGATAGATGGGATTAGTGGTTAGTGGTTGCACTTCAGACTCTTGGCTATAAGTTTTGAGGGTCATACGGACTAGTTGTAGCATCAGCACAAATTGCAGACCATAGTTATCTCCATTTGTGTGACAAGGTAGTGTCTTATGGGCATATTATAATTCTTTCCGTTATGTATTTTCTGTAGATCAACTTTAGTTCTTTAAGGTTAGTGTGATGGTCATTAGCGGGCATGACTCGAGTGACTTTCTTCTTGGTTAGGAGTGGATAAAAACTTTGGAAAGGTAAAAAAAGGTTATATTTTTATTATGAGCTTGTTGCATGACTCATGGCTTGGTTTATGTTTAACTTGGATGAGTCTTAATTTGATTGTCCTGGTATAGGTGTGGTATCAGTGTGTCATGATTTTGATTTACGAACATTAGCCTTCCTCAATTTAGTTGGAGGCTAGTTGGTGGTTGAGATTTATTTTTGTCTGGTTAGACTAAAGTGCGAAAGTTATTAAGAAAAGGGATACCTGTGGTAAAATCTCTTAGAATCATTGTTTCTTCTTAGAAGTTATCTGGGATGTTGTGCTCGGAGCATATAGGCCCAGTACTTCATCCCTTTGAGCTATCATGATCTTTCTATCCTTTGACTTTTGGGAAAGAAAGTCCTTTAATTAGTGGATATTGTAATGAACCTCCAGGTCATTTCCTAAATTTGCATGTTTTTTTGGCATTTCGAGTCTTCCCACAGAGGCCATAGGCCATTCATGATTTACTAGAACTGTCGGTTCAATTATTGGACTGTTCATTTGGATTTTAGGCTCATATCTTTTTTTGAGAGCTTTCAATGTTTAGGATTCGATCTTGGTCCAAAAATCCTAGTTTATGACTTTGGATAGGAATTTTGACAGCACCATCATCTCTGGGATGTTGATTTTAGGATAGAAGGACCCATGGTTCAGGTCCCAAGGCATTCTGGCTTATTTTGGGATACTGAATGGATTATATGAAAAATGGAACTACAGCTGTTGGCCCACATTTGGTCAAAACTATATGGGGTAGAAGTTTCAATGTTTCCATTGGATTCGGAATGTGTTTTTCAGTCACTTTACACTATTGGTTCATGTTCATAGGGTTTTGGATGAGTTTTGAGATTTGAAAATAAGTTTTACGAGTTGATGCTGCTTGTGTAGCCTCTTAAACGACTATCGACCATTTGACTGGGCCGCTTAAGAAAACATTTGGATTCTTAAGAAACATTTTGACCCTTTGACCAGGTCGCTTAGGCGATAAAAATCTCTCACAATGTCATGACCCGAGTCATGATGGCACCTACTTACTCCAACAAAGTAGGTAAGACAACACCGTAACCCAGAGCTAAGACAATGAGTTACTAAGGTAGAAACGACCAACAAGGTCTAAATACACGAATACAATTATAATCAATAGTGTTCCGCTGAAACAAAAAATTCAAATTACAGATACTAATACCACCACCTAGTAATATCAGTACAAGAGAATTTATGTTTGATAATAGGAAATACAACTCATACGTATAAAATAGTTAATACATTTATCTCGAATACAAACGACTGAACAATGGAAGAGGGAAACGGACGACTCAAAACTCAATTAGCTCACCCTATCTTTGAAAGATCAACACTGCACAAAATCAACTTAGCAGTGACAACAAGTACTTGGGTTTGCACCAAAAGATACAGAAGTGTAGTATGAGTACCAAAACAATGGGTAATCAGAAGGTATAATTGACCGAGTGAGCTAAATTAAGATATAAATATGATATAAAGCAAAATAATATCTCTAAGTAAAGGTAAAGAATTAAACATGAATCATCTCCATCATCACTACATAAAATAAATGGTTAACTAGAATAATAATAATACATCTTATATCAATGCATGCCAATATTGTCATATATAACGGGTAATCGGTCCGAAAGCTTAAAGTGACACTAATACCATTCAGCTGTATAAATACCAAAGTAGTGCACATATATCCATTATAGCATAAAGTAAAAGAACTCACAACTGTATCTCATACCACCTAGGATACATCAAAGAACCCATCACGGTGTCCCATACCACCACTCAATAAAACATATAGTAAAGAACCCATCACAGTGTCCCATACCACAAAAGTGTGCATCAAAGATTAAATCATCAATGTATATAGATATATAACCCACTTCTCATTAACCATCTTTTCCCACATTTCACACCAACAGACATTTACCAACATTCATAATCCTCATCAATTACAACAATTGAATAATATTTTCTAAAGTAATCATAACCATAATCATAACATCATTTAGAAAACTATCTCAGCGATATATTCATTTATGCACTACTTAACAACTAATCACTACTCATCATTAACTATATTTTGCTAGTCATCAAAGAAGTCTAGTTTTTTGCCTATCCGATTATTTATATAAGTGTTATTCACAGGATAATAACTAACCATCATTTATTAATTAACCAATGTTCACCATCCAGTTAAGATTCATTACTAGACCATAGGAGCATCTAAATAATGCCCATTTCTAATCATCATAATAGCAATAATCACTATCTAGAAAAGGATACTAATTTCCATTATACTATTATATATCTAACCCTTAACATATTTTAGTGTCTAGCAACATTGAAATACAAATCCTCAATTTATAGTGAATCGACAACATAACTTAGTCATCAGTATCATTAATCATCACCCATGCTAACCTATTATCATCATTAGCCACGAACAACCACAATTGCTAGTCACCACATATGAACCAAACAAGGTTCAATAACTACAATTCTAGACTTCAATCCATCAAGTAAGATAGTCACTTGGTAGTCGACTAGTTAC
>NW_025869247.1:0-7518 GCF_002878395.1 Capsicum annuum
TTCAGATTGTTGACATTTGCCCCTGTCTCATCGCGTCATTGACTCAGATCCAGATTGAGGGAAATGAGTTTTGACTCAAACAATGAATTTTTATTTTACCGTGCCTCTGAGATACACCCTTTTCCAAATCTGAATACTCCCACGAACCCAACAGCCTGTTGGTTGATAGACTTTCTTTGCTTTGTGTTGAATTAAGATCATATTTCTTTTAGGTGCTGGTCCTTGGATTTTCCTCATACAATTGGGGAAACTGGTAGCGAGTTTTGAAATCCCTTCTCGCTTGTTTTGACACAGAAAAGACTCAAAAATGTAAAGAAACGGTGGTGAATTTTCTTTTAATAAAAGACATAAAAGGAGAAAAAATATAAATGTGTAAATGAAATAAAAAGGCCAATGTCCCTCTTTTTAAACAAAGAAGAAAACTTATCTGAACATGACAACCAACTCCAATGACTATGACATGCATTTTGGATTAAGCTGCCTGATCCTGTCCCCAAACTTCCATTTGTTGTTGAGCTCATGCCTTTGCCGCTGAGCCGCTTCTTCAAACTTAGTGGACTCACACATATCATTCAATTGATGACATCTTAAAATATTTTTTCCAATAAATCCCTTTCCTTTTCACCTTTCTTTTAACCTCACCATAGCCTTACGGTGCCCATGAGGGTTTTCACCAATAAAACTCTCTCATTTTATTTCTCTCAACTCCCCATCGCCTAATGGTGCCCGTGAGGGTTTTCACCCGTAAGACTCTCTCATTTTTATTTCTTTCCTGATTTCTTATGCTAAGGAAGACAAGTAGTACCCCACAATGTATCATCATATCCATTGCATGCTTAGCCTTAACATTATCAAAGATTGATCTGAAGAACTTTCTTTGGTTGTAGCTTGGCTTTTGGATAAGGTTATAAAAGGATGGCAAGAGGCTCAAACGACACTTGAAGTGGGGGTGAGACTTACAATTTTTGGAATCGACTCAAACAACATGTTAACTCATGCCCCGTTATTTTGACTAGGTGACTCTAAAATATTTATTTGGTTAGACCGAGCCCTGAGTAGGGCAGCCTACGTATCTCACTCCCAAGAGAGGAGAATCAAGTCGAACATAGTTCCATCATCTTGTTCTTTGTTTTGATTTGAATTTTTTTCGAACTCTTTCTTTTATTCTTACTTTCCTGACATCTATCTTTGACTCATATTTTGATTCTAAAAGAGGGATATGAAAGAAAAATAAAACTAAGCTCAAACGGGTAAATAAAGGATGACACAATGTTTGGATAAAAGAATAAAATGTCTTTATCATATCAATCTTTAAAAATGCAAGTACTAGACATGCAATAAAATCAACAAAGGACAAAACATCATACATAATATATTTTGACCGCATCAACATTGATAGCCATTTCTGATATTTTGCCTTCAATATCTGCAAATATAAGGCTCCATTGGGCAACACTTTCTTCACAATGAAGGTACCTTGCCAGTTTGGGGAGAACTTGCCTTTCGCTTCAACCTGGTAAGGAAGGATACACTTCAATACCAACTGACCATATTCAAAATGCCTGGGTCATACCTTTTTGTTATATGCTCGACCTATTCTCTTCTGATACAATTGGCCATGACATACCGACGTTAGCCTTTTTTCCTCAATCAAACTCAATTGTTCTAGTCGGGTTTTGACCCACTCGTCATCATCAATCTCTTCTTCCACAATGACTCGAAGAGAGAGAATTTCAACTTCTGCAGGGATGACTGCTTCTGTCCCATACACCAATAAATATGGAGTTGCACCTGTTGAAGTACGAACAGTAGTGCGATAACCTAGCAATGCAAACGGCAACTTCTCATGCCATTGTCTAGACCCTTGTACCATTTTCCGCAGTATCTTCTTGATATTCTTATTGGCGACTTCCACAACGCCATTATCCTTTGGACGATATGGAGTGGAATTTTGATGTGCGATCTTAAACTGTTGACATACTTCTTGCATCAAATAACTATTGATATTGGCAGCATTGTCTGTAATGATCATCTTAGGAATTCCAAACCTACAAATAATATTGGCATGAACAAAATCAACTACTGCTTCCTTTGTCACTGACTTGAAAGTTACTGCTTCCACCCACTTTGTGAAGTAATCAATGGCCACCGGAATGAATCTATGCCCATTTGATGCTTTTGGCTCAATCGGTCCAATCACGTCCATTCCCTAAGCTACAAAAGGCCACGGAGCAGCCATTGTATGCAACTCAGTAGGAGGAGAATGTATCAGATCACCGTGTACTTGACATTGATGACACTTTCAAACAAATCGAATAGAATCCCTCTTCATAGTAAGCCAGTAGTAACCTGCTCGAAGAATCTTCTTTGATAAGACATAACCGTTCATATGCGGTCCGTATACTCTCGAGTGTATTTCAACCATAATTGTTGAGCCTTATTTTGCATCTACAGACCTCAAAATTACTAGATCTGGGGTTCTTTTGTATAAGATTCCCCCACTTAAGAAAAATCCGCTAGCCAAACGCCTAATAGTCCTCTTTTGATCACTGGTGGCATGTGTTGGGTATTCTCCTTACTGAATGTATTGCTTGATATCAAAGAACCAAGGTTTGCCATCGAGCTCTTCTTCAACTGCATTACAGTAAGCATGTTGATCACGACTCTGTATATGCACTGGATCGATCTAGGATTTATCAGGATGTTGGAGCATTGAAGACAGAGTGGCTAAAGCATCATTAATCTCATTGTGAATTCTTGGAATGTCCCTAAATTTTACTGACACAAACCGTTGACATAGCTTTTACAAGCATTGTCGATATGGTATGAGCTTCAAATCTTGCATCTCCCAATCGCCTTGAATCTGATGGACGAGCAAATTTGAATCTCCCGACACTAATAGTTCCTGGAGTCCTATATAAACAGCTAGCCTCAAAACAAGAATGCATGCTTCATATTCCGCCATGTTATTGGTACAATAAAATTAAAGTTGTGCTGTTACAAGGAAATTTTGCCCCTCCTCAGAGCTAAGAAATGCACCTATTCTAACTCCCTTCATGTTAACGGCTCTATCAAAGAATAGTTTCCAACCTGGATTGACATCTACAATGACTTCATCGATACACAATACCTCTTCGTCAGGAAAATATGTCTTTAATGGCTCATACTCTTTATCAATAGGATTCTCAGCAATATGATCTGCTAAAGATTGGGCTTTCATGGCGGTTAGACTTACATATACAATGTCGAACTCAGTAAGCAATATTTGCCACTTTGCTAATCGACTTGTTGGCATAGGCTTCTGAAATATATACTTCAACGGATCCATGTAGGAGATGAGATAAGAAGTATAGGACGAAAGAGAATGCTTCAAATTCTGTACTACCCAAGTCAGGGCGGAACACGTCCTTTCAAGAAGAGGGTACCTGGCCTCATATGCAGTGAACTTTTTGCTAAGATAATAAAATAGCCTGCTCCTTTTTGCCCGCGACATCATGTTGACCCAGGACACAACCGAAAGAATTATCCATAACCGATAAATATAAGAACAAAGGCCTACCAGGCTTCGGTGGTACCAGCACGGGCAGATTTGACAGATATATTTTGATTTTTTTGAATGATTCCTGACAATTTTCAGTCCACTCTACCGAACACTCTTTTTCAGCAACTTGAAAATGGGCTCACACGTGGTTGTGAGTTGAGCAATAAACTTACTAATGTAGTTCAGTCTACCAAGCAAACTCATCACCTCTGTCCTATTCTTGGGCGGGGGAAAATCCTGAATGGCTTTGATTTTCGAGGGATCCAATTCAATTCCCCAACGGCTGACTACAAACCCCAACAGCTTTCCAGACGAAACTCCAAACACACATTTTGTCGGGTTGACCTTGAGATTATACCTACGGATCCTTTCAAAGAACATTCTTAAATCTTTAACATGATCAACCTGACTTTTTGACTTAATAATCACATCTTCTACATAGACCTCAATCTCCTTATGCATCATATCATGAAACATAGTGGTTATGACTCTCATGTATGTTGCTCCAGTATTCTTCAAACCGAACGGCATCACTCGATAGCAATAAGTCCCCCATGGTGTGATAAAAGACGTATGTTTCGCATCTTCATCATCCATAATGATCTGGTGGTATCTGGCATAACAATCTACAAAAGAGGCAACCTCATGTTTAGCATAATTGTCCAGTAAAATATGGATGCTGGCTAACGAAAAATCATCCTTCAGACTTGGTCAGTTCAAATCACGGTAATCAACACATACTCAAATTTTGACATCTTTCTTTGGGACAGGAACAATATTGGATAACCACGTAGAATAACGAGTCAGTCGAAAGACTTTGGCTTCAAGTTGATTCATGATATCCTCTTTGACTTTGATACTTACATCAGTTTTAAACTTCCTCAAACTTCCTCAACTTCTATTTCACAGGGGGGAATGTGGGATCAGTTGGCAATTTATGAGTCACTAATTCAGTGTTTAAACCAGGCATATCATTATAAGACCATGCAAAAACATCCTTATAAATAATTACTGCTTGAATCATTCCAACTTTTAGCTGTGGCAAAGCATGTACACTGATTTTAGTTTCCTTAATATCTTCTTGATTCCCTAGATTGATTGGCTCAGTTTCATTCAAATTAGGATTCGGCTTGTCTTCAAACTGTTCCAATTCTTTGCTTATTTCCTCTAGTGCCTCTTCTTCATCATATTCCCCCTCTTGATTCATTATAACTTTATTAGTTTGGATTATAAGATCAGGCTGAAAACAAAATCAAAATATATTAGACACAAAATAAAGGGACATTACATATCATTAAAAGGGAAAGATAGGAGGGTTTAAACACAAATAAAAACATAACATAAACAAACTAAAATCCCAGTTACAACCCTGAAATAACTCGGATAAACAGAAAGAAAAACAAAACAAACTACCAAAACTCCCGCTTGACGGGGAGAGAAGTGACTTCCCAATTGTTGAGCCGAACAGCTGGACCTATGAAATTCACGTCTGCCTTACTGGTACCTTCTCCTGCTTCAACCATGTTAACTTCGATCAACAGGTTCTAGAAATCATCAACCAATTCAGCTCCAAGCTCTATAGGTTCCCCGACAATGCTCTTGATGAATGACTTACTGAGTGGGGGCACTGGGCGAGGGAGTGACCATGTTTCCTTTTTTCTTCCCTTGTTCTTATTCAGATCTTCAGCCATAGGTTCAAATCCCAAACCAAAAGTGCCCATGTTCTCATTCTGACATATGGGAAAAACCATACCATGCAGAGACACTCCCAAACCCCTTCCTGGCTCGAATCCATATTTTAACATTTCGTTTATCATCATGACAGAAACACGAGACAATTATGGCCCTGGAATAACCTGGCCTTCAACGATACAATTTACCGATACTGTATCAAAAGTTTGATAGAAAAATGTCTCCTCTACATTGTTTGCTTCAATAAGGAATAAGGGAGAATCTTTGTAGGCGGACAAATCCCCTTCACCATGAATAACCACTTCTTGCCTATCATGCTCAGACTTGATCGTTTGGTGCAATATAGATGCAACCGCGTTGGCCTTATGGATCCACGGTCTTCCCAAAAATAGATTGTAAGAAGAGTCTATATTCAATACTTGAAAATCTATGGTGAACTCAACAAGCCCTATAATCAACATTAGTTCTATTTCACTAATGGAGTTTGATTTTGCACCATCAAACGCCCTGACACATACATTATTGGGCCTGATATTCTCAACACCAATACTCAACTTTTGCAAAGTAGAAATAGGGCAGATATTTACACCTGAACCTCCATCAATCATGACATAAGTGACGTCGAAATCTTTACACTTCACCGTAATGTAAAGACCCCGGTTATGCCCCATACCTTCAACGGGCAATTCATCGTCAGAGAAGCTGATTCAATTGACCTCAAAGATTTTTCCAACCATTTTCTCAAGCTGATTTACTGTAATCTCCCTAGGAACATATGCTTCATTTAATACCTTCAATATAATATCACGATGTTCCTTGGGATGCAATAACAAAGATAAGAGGGAAATTTGAGCAGGGGTTTTCTTCAACTGATCTATTATTGAACACTTTGGCAACTTCATCTTTTTCAAAAATTCCTCGGCTTCTTCAGTGACAGGCTTTTTGATAGATAAACATCCACTCACAATTGGATTGGACTTTCTTAAACTTTTAGGCACGAAGCATCTCCCTGACGGAGTTAAACCCCTTATCTCATCTACATCTTCCACCACTTCCTTCCCCTGATAGGTCATCACAGACCGCTTATAGTTCCAGGGAACTTTTTTATATCAACTATCGGAGGTTGGGTCACCAGTTTGAGAATAATAGGTGCTGCCAGTGCTTCTTTCACCGTTAAGATAGGGTTACCTAGATATCATACCACCATCAACTTAGGTTTATCCTGACTTAAATCAACATATCTTCTGGCACCTTGCACTGTGATCACAGGTTTCTTTGTGTTTTCTTGGGTTTTATCTTCTCCCATTCCTTCCTGGCTTAATGACATTGCTTTCAACAAATCTACCACATTCACTGATTTGTCCTCATTGGTCTATATTCTGAAAATAGGCTTATAACACCTTGACGACTCTTTCCCATCATATATCAGTTCTAATATATTGATTTCAGCATGGGTTGGCAATAGATTTTGGTTAATGTTTAGAGCTTTTGGGGTTTGGAACAGAATTTGTTTTGCATTAATTAAATCTTGGACAGCTCTATTCAAATGCCAACATTTCTCAATATCGTGCCCTGGTATTTCAGAACAATACGCACATCTTAACGAATTATCTAGATTTCTCAGAGATGGATTCGAAAGCCTTCCTTGAATTGGGCTTAAGACCTTTATCTTTCTTAATCTATCAAACAAGCTAGAATATGACTCACCAAGAGGTATGAACTAATTTTTGACCACATTCTCATTCTTGTACTCGGGCCTGGGTTGGAAACCAGGTCTGGAGGGGTTTTGGTAATTTGGTGGAGCTAATGGATGATTTTGTGGAGCTTGCATCAGGTGGTGATGGAGCCACGAACACAGATACTGATGATGGCACCGACTAAGTCACGGGCCTTGGTTGAGGAACTGCCAGGGGCACACTAGAAGTGCCAGGGTAATATTGTTATGGAGTGAATCCTGGTCCGTGCTCCGGTGACTCAATGGGAATAAAGAAATGCGCCTGAGAGAGCGGTGGGCAATTGGGGATGTTCCCAAGATCTTCAGGGAGCGGAGGAGGAGGCATACCACTAGCCCATGCTCGGTGCAGATCTAGAAATTATTGTCTAAGTCTCAATACCTCATCATTGCGTTCTGAACTTTCTTTCCTGGGATTCTGATCTGGGTCAATGAGTGAATTTTCAATCTCCCTAATAGCTATGGCAGGCTTTGCTTTTGATCTAGTGAAGTACGGGTGACTAGCCAGAGTGCTGCAAACCAACCACTTATCTGCAAGAACATGCTCATCAAA
>NW_025869248.1:0-10682 GCF_002878395.1 Capsicum annuum
TTTTCTGAGTAATGTTTCTAAAGAAAAACAGAGAAGTTCTGAAAAGTTATGCATTGCCTAGTATCTTAGAGTGGGCATTTGGTGTAACAACTTAGTAATTTAGGCACTAGGCGTGTAATTTAGTTGTCCTAAGTTCTTGTATACAACTGCTTGTTACACATTACACATTGTATCACGAAGCTTTTCCCTAAGGTGATCAACGCTGTCCGATTAGCTGGGAAGTTGGAGATCCCTAAAAGCACTTCCTTTTTCAGTTCTATTATCTAATCATGTTTTATTTAATCATGTTAAATTACAGGAGCTATGCAAAACAAGCTAATGAATATATTAAGCCCCATAATGGTAGATACTTGGAATTATTTTAAACGTTTAAGATTTAGATTGCATAAACAAAACAATTAAAGTGACTATATGTATGCCTTTATCATCATTCATCAGTAAATGTAACCAGACTTCGTTTGGCCAAGAAGTTTGAGAATCTTTCACCTAAATGGACTATGGGCTATTAACTCTTCATCCAAAAACTAGTGTTGTCCTGGTCTCAGCTTAATAGCCCTTTGCCCAAACTTATCACTTAATTTTAGACACTCGAACTATTTCTAATTTTGAAGGTTAGCGTATCCCTGGATCATTTACTGTAGCAACAGCAGCAATTGCAGTTAAGGCAACAATGACCCAGACATGATAAAGGTTGAGATAAGATTAAGATCCCAAGCTTAGTAGGCCGGAGCGCGTTCTTGCTAGTAGATAGGAGTGCTTTATTCATAGCTTTAAGTGATACTGAAATATCTTTTAAAAAATAAAGTGAATCAGTAAATGTAGAAAATTCTTGATAGTTAAATACTGTCTACTCATCAATTGTGTCTTAACAAAGGCGTTCACATACATATACACTAATTCTGTTCTTATTACTTTGTATAACCACTAGGCAGTGTGATACAAGATCAAGTTCACAACAAATGAAACAAGCAGCAACAAGAGTAACAAGATGTCAACAGCAATGCTAGTGAATCAAAATAGGACACACACGGCTTCACTAGACTTTAAGATGAACAACAAGAAGAAGATAACAACAATAGTGAATCGAAAGAGCCCCACATGGCTTCACTATGTCATGTTTTAGAACATTGAAATAAATCAAACAAATTAGAGATTTAAGATAATATTACCAGTCTTCGTCGATGGGTAGTGAAACTCATCGAACCTTCTGTGTGCAATGAGCCACCCATTTCAGACGCTCTGTTTGCCTTGCCCGTTCCCTCCCCGCCCTAAATTCAGGAGTATCCCATTTTACCAAGAATTGGTCCCACATATCAACATTCATCCAACTAGGTTTTTTCAAGTTCTTTCGGGCCTCATATAAGTGTTCTTTGATCCGTAGAGCTGCTTTGAACTTGAAAATGCATTGTATTTCATTTTCATGACAATAATTCCATGCACACTTTGTCTGCAAAATATTTTAATATAAAGTTATCAAATAATTTGATGGATACAAAGGTAAATTCATTATTGATATCATAATGAAATGTTAAATTCTTTGATTTGGATTATACTATAAATTGGTTCCACATAAGAACTCTGACGTTGAGTTTAATCTTGTTCCAACTACCCCACGACTCTGTGTAAAATAGTTTAATTGCTTCTATAATCATATGTCCGCCGTTACACGTGGGAATGAACCTGCAATAAAATTATATTAAATTATCTTATCTTTCAACAATTTTAAAAATTATGAAAAAATATAAGATTTACTTACCTATTAGCACCATCAGGGGTGATAATTAGCCTGCCGTTGCCGTCATATTCTACTACCTCTTTAAATCTCAGAATTAGGGAAGCAGGTGTTATGGCATTAGACGTTGTAGCACTATCAATGGATAGTGATGTTGATGTACTAGCACCTTCAATTCTCAATCCAGAAAGGCTAGGTGTGGATGGTGTTGAAGGTACAGATGAAGAGCTACTATACAGACTATTATGGGGAGAAGAGGGCTGGAACTGGTGGGGCGGTGGGGGAATGAAAAATGTATTTGGTAGTGAAATATTTGCCCTTGGTGGAGGAAAAATATTTGTAGTAGCTGGTGGAAGAGTTGTGGCAACAGGTGGTGGTGGTGGTGCTGTATATTGACCTGCGGGAAGATTATTAGTTCCTTTCTTACCTTTCTTACGCTGTCCATTACCATGACCTTTTGATGCCATTGATTTTCTTTATTCAACACCTAAAAAAAATAGAACCATAATATAACAACAGATTCAGTAAATAAGTTACAAATATATAATTACTCATACAGGAGTTAGCTATAGCAAACAATAGACAACAAGAGATCAAAGCACCATCAAAGAGTTAGAGTATGAAAAACAAGTCCTGCACAAATATATAATAAAACTTAGGATACCTTAAACTAAAGCTACATCTAAGAAAAAAAAACTAAATTCATTTACTAATAATAGTACTCCATCTTTTTCTAAACAAACAACAAACATGAAAGTAGGCCTCAAGAAGAAAAAAGTTTGGCTGCTATAACTAACCTAGGCGTTATCCTGAAGTTAATTATCCTGAAGAAAAAAGTCGGTAACCTAATTATCCTGTATTTCATAGCTAATTCTGAAGTCAGCCATCTATGTCAATTGATTCTCTCTCAAATCAATAGTTAATAATTGTCCAGTTAGTTGAAATGCTAGCATCATCTAATCAGCATTTATGCAACTGTCAGGTCAGCACAAATGCCAATTGCTTATCTCTGAAATCAGCATTTGTGCAACTGTCAAGTCATCATCATCAATTTATGTAATTATGTTTGACTTATATTCAGCTTAGAAGGATTAAAATTTAAGTAGATCTTATCCCTACGCATTGAGTGATAGAGAGGTTGCATTCGATAGACCCTTAGCTCAAGAAAAAACTTTTCAAAGCAGCTCGAAAAAGGAATAGCAGAAGCAAAAAACAATGGCAAGATACTATAGTAAAAAAATTAAAGCATCACAGGTCAAGTTATTTTTTACATTAACTCAGCTAAATTAAGCAAAGTGACTTTACTTAAAGTATTTCAATAAGGTAAGCAACAAACTGAGAAAGGAAAAAAATAGGTTTAAGCATATCCCGTGCATTTAGTCAAGGTGCGTGAAAGCTCGCTTGGACACCATGTTATCAAACTAAGAACTTGAGATGGAGTAACTCTCTTAAGCTTGTCTTCCAACCTGAAGAAGGCTATTATGGTGCCTCTAACAAGATTAAGGCACAATAGATGGGTTTCAAGATATGTTTGACTTACATGTTTTACCATGTCTGCTAATTGGTATTAGTGGTTTAATACTTGGTCTTATTATGGTAATGCAACGGACATGGAGCAAGCCTGCATAAAAATAGGGACATAATCTTTCTTTTTTCTGTGGTGTCTAACAATCAAATTAGTTTCCTCAGAAACTGGTCATCTAGAGTCCATGCAATTCAGTTTTCAATCCAATGTTCCAAACAGTTAAAGTAAAGGTTGGATAATTTTGAATAAACAAGTCAATGCTTGTTTTTTCTGTTAGTTTCCGATATTTAACAGTCAAAGCTTGTTAATAATTCAATATTAATTGCTAATGCATAGAAAACTTGAAAGCAAATAACCAAATGCCTGTATGAAAGGAGAAAACAGTCTGATTCCATATGATGTAGATAGAACAAGCATACAAACGAGTGCAGTGTCATAAGAAAATGCAATAAGACAAGTAAATCATGTTGCATAGTTACTGGAACTACAAATGTTAACAAAGAAAAGACACTATATTGTCAAGAAAAATAGAAAAAACCAGTAGCTAAAATACAGTTCAAAACCTTGTTACAACACATTACTACTATTAATAACAACTTAATCCTCGTCGCTTTTTTCATAGTCATTCATCAATTCTTTCTCATTACTTGTTTCATATTCATTGATCAATTCTTCATCATCACTTGTTTCATTTCATCAAGTAACTCTTCCTCGCTTATTTTATTTTCATCAGTTGGATCTTCCTTGTCATTTGCCCCGGATGTTCCTTCTCCATAATCATGAACATTCAATCTAAGTTTAGAAGGATCAATGCTGCCACTCACCTACTAATTATCATCCACCCTTTCTTTAACACTTGAAATGTCATTCTGATACGCTACATATAATGCATCCTCCACTACGACTCTACCCACGGGCTTTGTTTTTATAACTACCCACCATGAAAATTTATTCTTTTTCAAAGGATAAGGAGCGTAATACACTTGTTTCATATTTTGTGCAATGACAAATAGATCATAGAGTCTATACTCCCTTGTATGCTTCATTTCAACTATTTTGTACTGAGGGTGCACCTTTGTACCTAACCTAGGCGTCGGATCATACCACTTACACCAAAAGAGAACCAATTTTTTCTTCGTCCAATCAACATGATAATCGAGTTCTAAAATCTCATAAAGCACACCATAATAATCAACAAACCATCACCTTTCACCCAAACCCCACTATTGTTGGTTTTCTTGCCCTTAGAGAACTCTTCTATATGAAATCTGTACCCATTGACAGAGTACTTATAAAACTTTTTGACTTTAGCATCAGGTCCCTAAGCGGATTTAGGTCATAATTAAGTGGATTATGAACCTATAAGAATTTTAAAAAAAGTAAGAATTTAAATATACATGAGATTTAACAAAAGTGTAATCGTGTTAAATATTTAAGTTACACTTACATATTCTCTAAACTACACTGAAAACATAGGATAAACAGCAACATCCCCGTATAAAGCCATGAAGTAGCTGTCCGACAAAGTTTTGACTTTCACCAGTTAAAGCTTAGATAGACCTTGAATGATTGTCCTTAATATAAATATACTCACTTATAAAAAGGCAGGACCTTGGGACAATTTAATAATACATGTGTTGTAGCTGACTTAAGCTCCACCTTATTCAAATATCAAATTGGACCACCTTTCGGACTTCCTTTACCTGGTTGATTGAATATTGAAAATGGTGGTACCGAAGGATCTGTATTGTCTCCATAATCATGCCTATTAGGTTTGTTTCTCAGACATGGTACATCATGTTCAAAATAATATGAACAAAAATAAGAGGTTTCTTTAGCCAAATAAGCCTCACATACTGATCCCTCAATTTGGGATCTATTTTTTATGGTCCGCTTACATTTGCCAATAGTCCTGCATAGTATGATATTTTAGATGAAATAATGTTCAATTAAAACATATGAAGGTAAATGTTAAAAGTCAATACCTCTCAAAGGGATACATCCATCGACACTGAACAGGCCCTGCAAGTTGTGCCTCTCGCACAAGGTGAATTGGAAGATGCTCCATAACATAAAAAAAACTAAGAGGAAATTTTTTGACAAATAGTTTAAGGTTAAGCGAATGTTGATATCCATCAAACATAGGTTCTCCTCCCTTAATGTGTTAGAACATAAATCTTTGAAAAATAAGCTTATCTCTGTTATGGGCTTCCAATTCTATCGGGCAATGCACAGAATGCAATAGGCATCAATGACTCCATGAAAATGTGACAATCATGGCTCTTCATAGAAGTCAACTTTCCTTCCTTCATGTCAATACACCTAGACAAATTTGACGCATATCCATCTAGCATTCTCAAATTATTAAACCAATCATAAATCACTCTTCTATCCTCCAAAGTGAATGTGTAACTAGCCTTAGGCTTCTGAATCTTATTATTTAAGTATGTCAGTACAGGTCACTGTGCCGATAATACTCCTTTAAGTCCATCCTGGCCTTCAAGTTATCTTTTGTTTTGTTACTTACATCCACCGCAGTGTTAAACAAGTTGTCAAAGAAGTTTTTCTCATATGCATGGGATCCAGATTATGAGGCAGAAGATTATCCTTCCAATAATCTAACTCCCAAAATATGCTCCGTTTAGTCCAATTATGTGTAATACCATAACCAGGTATCCTGGATGGTAGAGACTCTGTTACCTTAGGCAGATTCCTCACTCTATCCCAAATTTGTTCTCGTGACAAAATTGGCGGTGGTTCCTTAAAATCAGTTTTATTCTTCATAAAATCACTAGTATTTCTCCTAAACTCATGTTGCATTGGTAAGAATTAACGGTGACAGTCAAACTATGAGTTTTTACCCCTATGTCTTAAAGTGAATGCTTTTGTGTCATCCATACAACTAGGGCAAGCTAACCTGCCAGCAGTCGACCATCCAGACATCATTCCATAAACAAAAAAGTCATTTATAGTCCACATCAAAGTAGCACACAATATGAAGTTTTGTTTCATTGATACATCATATGCTTCCACACCTTCATGCCACAATAGGTTCAACTTATCAATCAATGGTTGCAGGTATACATTAATCAAAACTTTTGGATTAAGAGGACCTGGAATTATGCAAGTTAGAAATATATACTGACTCGTCATACACAATTCAGGTGGGAGATTATAAGGTGTCACAAACACTGGCCAACATTAATACGGTGTAGCTGAGATAGAAAATGGAGTGAATCCATCAGTAGATAATCCCAACCAAATGTTTCTTGGTTCACTAGCAAAATCCGAATACACACTATCAAAATGCTTCCATGCTTCTCCATCTGACGGATGACATAAAATACCAGGTGGTCTTTTATTTTCATAGTGCTATCTCATATGAGGGGCAGAACTCATTGATGCATACAACCTCTTTAACCATGGTATAAGGGGTAAGTAATGCATCGACTTCATAGGAACTTTCTTCCCTTTGGCATATGTGACCTCCTTATAACGAGACTGATTACAAAATTTGCAATGTTCTAAATTTGTATCTTCATTATAAAATAACATGCAACCTTTCTCGCAATAGTGAATCCTCTTTGATAAAAGTCCTAACTTAGAAACCAACTTCTTTGTTGTGTAGAAATCTTTGGGTAAGTCAAGTTTATTTGGGTTAAGTTCATTCATAAGTCCAATGATAGAGTTCATGCCCTCTTGAGAAATAGAATAATCTAATTTAATACTCAGTAACCGAATGACAACAGATAACTTGGAATGCACTGATCCTTCATACAATGGATGACTAGCTTCCTTTAACTATTCGTAAAAGTGATTAGCCTCATCATTTGGTTCATTTTGAGCCCCTTAGTGTGTCCCAAAAGCATCCCTGACCATCTCACTATATCGTGAACTTTCAACATTATTCTCTCTTATTGGACTTTCAACATAATTCTGAAAAGTAAAATTATTAGCAGCACTACTCTCTCTATGAGCTGTCCACACAGTATAATTCAACATAAAACCCTTCCTATAAAGATGTAATGTAACATCATTTGGACTCAATAACTTGCAACACTTGCAATTCCAACAAGGACACCTAATTGTCCCTTCAATAAGAAAACCATTAAGTATCATTGCTTTATCAATAAATCCAGATACCCCAACTTTACATTCCTCCCTGAACCCCGCACGGTTAGGATAAAGTCTATTATACATCCATGTACTATCTTCATTTTCCATCTACACAAGAACGACAACAATAATAATAATAGAGAAGAGAAACAAAAACAAGAGAAAAATAATAATAATAGGGTTGTTTAGTGATGCTACTATGCAGTGAACACAAGCAGAAAACTAATTAAGAATCGAAACTGAAATATCTAATTACGAATCAAAGAATCTCAATCATCCTATCATAATTTATATCGATAGTTATCATGACGACATATTTTTCACAATATTATTATTTCTCACTCTATATATATACATATATTCTTCTTGAAAATGAAAAAAAAAATAATTTGTATACAATACACCCAAAACTCAAGTTGAATAAATTTCAAATATATATTTCAAAGAAAAATCTTTGACAATTTTATTTTTTGAGCAAGTTTACTGAGTTTTATTCACTATGATAATAAAGCTAGAAAACTATCTTCTTGTCAAATTTAAACTAAAGCTCATTGTGAGAAGTGGGAAGCACAACTGAAGCTCATTGTGAGAAGTGGGAAGCACAACTGAAAATGGAGAAGAAGACTACTAAGAATGACAATGAGGCTTTGAGAAAAGGCAAGAATTCTTACCTGTTGAGAGAAAAAGGAAAAATCTTCTTTGTTCTCTACAGAATAACTAAAGAAAACATAAGTAAATCTGTGTTAGAAATGGCAATCATAAGTAGAAGCAAATCTGTCTTAAAGGCAAATCACACCTCTAGGAAGCTTCCAACTTTAAAATGTTGTGGTCGCCGGCGCCGTTAAGACTCCACCAATTTCATTGTCGTTAAATCACAGATTTAGGCCATGGTCCTAAATAGCAACAGCAACAGCTGCAGTTAAGGCAAAAGTGACTCTTCGGCATCATTAATCTTCTTCCGTTCCATCATAAACCAATAACTTTTTGTTTTATATCTTGAGAAGGAAAAATAAATGTACTGCTCCAATCAAAATTTCCAAACCATTCCCCTTTTCACTACCTTACTTAACTCTAGCAGTAGAAATGCAATAGGAGCTAATCAAGATTCAAGAGTTCTCCATTATACAGTGATAGAAACCACTATACATAGGATTCCCACGACTCCACCAGCTATAGAGCTACATGCCTATCTATGTGTTCAGCAGACAGGTTATCCCAGATCACGTATTTTTTTTATAACAGTGGCAGGCCAAAGCATAAGCTGGAGGGAAGGGCCTTGACAATTACCAATCAATAGCTCTAATACAACAGGGGAGCTTCCCTACGCAATAAGCTGGGTTTCCTTACACTAACAGTAAAAAACAAACCAAAGGATGAAAAAAGTGTCACTTATATTCAAGGTTGCAGGTTATCTATTTTGAATAAAATGCCTTTCCAAAATATGACGTTTGATATTTTTCAAATCTTGTGAGGATCCCTCTTAAGTTGAGTAAGCTTAAGGAACCATGCAAGGTCAGTGAAGAGCCAAAATGTGGCGAAAAGCAATTAGCTTCAAGTAAAGAAGTGGTAATGAGCACTAGAAAAGTGAGAATGAAGCTTCTGTCCATAGGAAGAAATGAGAAAGAAGATACTGCATTATCCAACTTATGCTCAATGCCATTCAAGTAAAATAAAACATTCCTTTGTACTTCTGAATAAATGCTACATAGAAATTTGCATATGATTCATCAAACACCAAATTGCATTGTAATATTGATATTTGACAACACATTATGACAATCAACTTAGTTAAAGTAACATATATAGGATCTCTGGCAGGATTCCGATACATGACAATATGTTGCAAGGGAATAAAAAGACACACAAAGCAAGATGCAACTCAGATGGTTAGTAATCAACTCTTAAATAGTAATATCTGTCAGTACACATGAATAAAAAATATTTTTGTAATAAATGCTTTCATCGAAGAAACATATGGTCAGTATGTATGACTACACTTCTACGAAAAAACATAATAATGAAATAATAACTAGGCATGATACATAGGCAGTGTGATACAATATCAAGTTCACAACAAAAGAAACAATCGACAACAAGAGTAACAAGATGTCAACAACAATACTAGTGAATCGAAATAGGCCACACACGGCTTCACTAGACTTCAAGATGAACAATAACAAGAAGATAACAACAATAGTGAATCGAAAGAGCCCCGCACGGCTTCACTATGTCGCAGATTAGAACATTAAAATAAACCAAACAAATCAGAGATCTAAGTTAATATTACCAGTCTTCATTAGTGGGTAGTGAAACTCATTGAAAATTTAGAAAATTAGGGTGTTGTGTCCAGATATTGAAGAACCTAAAAGGAGACATGCCAACACCAACACAGATTCACATATTTTAGACATTCTGAAAATGAGATTCCATGTAAAGCGCCTAAACATAAATTCACAGATTTAGCCAACACCAACACAGATTCACAGATTTTTAAATTTCATAAACCGTTGTAGAAAATGGAAGAAATTTTTACCGTGAAGATGGGAATTTCTTGATTGACCTTCAATACCGTTGCTTCACCACCGTCGTTACCACCCCAACATCGCCAATTTTTGAGAGAGAACAATGAACATCGTCAAGTTCAGGAACCCTCGAAGTACAAACTGAGAGAAAGAGACGAAGTACAAACTGAGAGAGAGATAAAGTAGAGAGTGAGAGAGAGACGTCGTCGTCGTCGTTACCACTCGACCAATGCCGTCGTCATTGTCGCTGTCGAAGTAGAGAGTGAGAGAAGGGTTAGAGAGAGAGAATTGGGAAAGTGGTTAAGAAAGAGAGGGGTTATAGATTATATAATAAGATTTTCGACTACTTCAGTCGGTAACAAATTTAATAAAATTAATTATTTAATTTTCCAAATACAACGGTCCGTTATATATAATATATTTAATTAATTAAATTAATTAAATATATTTTCGACTACAGTAGTCAGAATTAAATATTTAAAAATTTATTATTAAATTATTTTATTTTTGTATAAGGGTCTGAGTATATATTTCATGATTTATTTATCTATTTATTTATATTTTTCCGACTACAGTAGTAGGAAAAACATATTTAATAATTTATTTAAATAGTTATGTAATTTTGTATAAGGGTCTAATTCTATATTTAATAATATATTTATTTAATTATTTCAATTTCCGACTATAGTAGTTGAAAATAAATATTTTATAATTTATTTAAATATTTATTTAATTTTTGTATAAGGGTTTGATTATATATTTAATAATATATTTATTTAATTATTTA
>NW_025869249.1:0-1734 GCF_002878395.1 Capsicum annuum
TTCGGATCCCGCCCATTCTAACCCATAGAAGTACCACAAAGACTCTAACCAAAATAATAATAAAAATCTGGTTGGGACATGCCCCCAACCTTAGCCAAAACCAATATCAAAAGTAAAACCAAAATGTCTAGGAATATTTACAACATAAAATGATGCCTATCGAAATGATGGAAGGTCAACACTTCAGTCCAAATGTTTATCCCGAGTCAATCACTATATAGGAGTAGTAGAATGGCCAATTCCTACATTGCGTGGGTATACAACCGCCAGTAGACGGGGTTAGCGAGTGACAGCTAGCATGATCTCAGGGTAAGGATAAGATATTGGCATTTATAAAATTAAGAAAAACTATTCATATACACAGCCATACATAAATATGTATAACCATGTGAGGAAAATATACCGGGTTTAGGATGCGTTTAAAACCTTTACCTAGGCTATGTAGCCTTGTCGTCCTATGCCACTAACGGGTAATATGGGTTTAGCTCCCTAGCTGAAAGGGCCCCAGTCTTGTAGGTACATGGCCTATGAAGTATCCCATGGTATAATTAGTACATCCCCTAAATAATGTGTGACATCATCAATACGGTCATCAAGAACAACCTCATATCAATAAATATGCATTTCTAGTTTTGATCCCCCCGGGACCTCAACGTTCCATGACTTAGCTACACTTCCTACCATTATTTCCACTTAATACCAGCATTCACATAACTAAACCATCATCCATTTATTAACCAACACCCTTGATATTGGTATCTTCGTACCAACCCTTAGTCGCAAGTATTATCCATACGCTGCCATTTATAGTTTCAAGGGATTTTTCAAGTGCCCTTCCATTTACCATATTAAACCACTTGGGAGACATCCATATTCACCCCAAGCATAACTGATTATCCATTATCCTTTTAAAACCATTTATACCATGCATGATTCCTTTTGAAAGTTTGAAACATGCAAGAGTTCCATTTAATGAAGTCAATGCAATCGACATATCTTTATAAGCAATTTGTCAAACACAATAAGGGCATAATATGACAAAAACTAATTCCAATTAAAATTAAAACATTATCATGCTATACAATTATCTAAATCCACCATTAATTTATACAAAAGCATTATTAAAACCATGGGACACCATAATGAACCAGTTAACATCAAAACCCGCCAAATCATATTTGAAAGCCAAAATCATGTAATAGTAAAACCATGAAAACATTCATATAAACCATGGATTTAAGTAAAATTAACAATGACGGAAGAGAACATTCCTTAAACCAAGATGAGGATGGAAAGAAATCACAATGAGAAGCCCCAAATTGATCCCTTAGTTATAACCCTAGCCCCCCTTGCCCGAAACCCCTTTAGAGAATTATGAAGTGTCTAGAAAGAGTTTCTAAGTGTTAATGAATAGAATAAATAGGTAAATGACTTCCCAAGTAGGTTAGAAGTCATGGGTCGCTATTAGGATAAGTGAGGAAATATCTAGAATGCCCCCACTTAAGTTGCACAAAAAATCAAGTCATAGGGATACGACTGACCCTCACGAGACGTACCCTCCCAATACAATCAATATCTACCACTCGTAACCTCGCCTCAACACTTGGATCAAACACGATACATAAGAATCATCCAACTAAGTCATAACCACAATAGACATTCCATATTCATGACTCGTATCCTTGGCAGAATAAATACCAGGAGGATTGAACACTGTCTATCATATGAGTCCTT
>NW_025869250.1:0-7828 GCF_002878395.1 Capsicum annuum
GAACAGGGATCGAGCCTGGCTATAGAACAACTCCATTACTAGTTTTGTTGTAATCTAAAGATTATCCATGATAGGATTCTTTCATATAGTCCAACCTTACTTATAAAAACTACCATGGCCACAAAAGCAATAAGGGTGATCCAAACCTTTTATCCGAGTTGGGCTACGATCGAATATCTTATGATGAACTTGTATTAAATAAACATAGGCACATGACCATCCCTCACTTAAGGAAGTAATTTGATAAGCCTCAATAATGTCTTATAACACTTTTAATTGGTTGTGGGTGATTTATGCATCACAATCCTATAGTATGGATATATCCTAATGCAAACACATTCGTGTAAATCAACGCATCTTTAAAAGAAAAATGGTCTTTAAATTACTCTATCAACTAGGGATATCTCTAGCTAACACTAGTGACATTTTTTCCTAATACTCTGGGATATTAAAACACTGTTAACTTATAAGTAGTCAGTTTGATTACCTATATTCATAACATATACATCACCCTAAAGATTCAAGGTATATTATCAAAGAAGTATTAAATTTCTTTCATATCCTTAGATTTCTAAGAATTGGAGGGATCAAATGAAGGAAATTTCTTGCTTGAAAGTCAAAAATATCCTTCAATAAAAGTAAAACCAAGAGACACGACTTCACATTTTATAGGTGGACGACCCATAACTAAGTTATCATATAAGTGATCCTTTCTTTGGGTCCTACTTAGGTAAAATAAAGAGTAATACAAATATAGTTATAACTATATAGACGAAATGAATATTTCCAGGCATTTCACCTGTAGGAAAATATTGATTTAGAATAATAGACTCAATGAGCTATCCTGCTCAAGTCTTAGTCTCAGTGAGATTATTGATTAATAGCTGGAAGCTACCCCTTTTTGTAAAACTAGTGCTGGACCTTTATCCCGATATGAAGATGTCATTAATAGGTCGTATGTATGACAATAGGTAGAATATGAATCAGAAGTAACTACTTATGACTTAACTCTATCACACCATATATATCACGAAAAAAAGTCAAAATTCCTTAATGTCCAAGAAGCACCTGCATAATAAATGTGGTGCACTACATATTCGTAAGTGAGTATCTATTAGAAACAACTTCGTAGGCTCCTTGAAATAACTGAATCTAGGCTCTGATGCCACTTTTATCATGTCCCTAAGTCTAGACAGGGCAGACAAGAACCATATGAACATGTGTTATACAACTGACATATATTGTAAAGTAGAAAAGTTACTATTCCAAAAAACTTATGAGGGCTTATGTAAATGCACAAGTCTATCCCATTAAGACCAATTGATATATACAAGTGAAACTTGATATAAACAGGTAAAACTATAACCCTATGAGATAATTTAATATTGTCTACTAAGCCTCTAATTAATTTGTATCCTTATAATGAAATATAGTTGATTCAGGGCCCCTAACATTCTAAACTATAACTACAAACATAACTAAAGAGTATTATACATCTATTAAATAAGGATAATAGAGAAACTCACCAATGGCTTTGAAGAGCATGCTATGCGTGCTTAGTATGGAAATCTACTTATCGACATACCTTGTCCAATATTTATTGAAATACAGTGCCTTGAACTAAGGGACGTCAGTACATATAAAATAAGTACTAGCATGTAAAGTAGACAGAATAACAGGTAATAAGAGTAGATGCTCATATGGATCAGATATCAAGATGGAGGACTTATAAGCACGCTAATAACTAACATATAATATGAAATGGTCGCTGAAACACTAGTCTAACTGGCATGTCATAATTCAAGTTTTAAGGATGATCAATTATGGATCCATATTATTATTAAATATAGTATGCCTTATGTATGCAACCTTATTATCTTGTACAAGTTTCCTCAAAGTTATTCTTCATTATAATACACCTAGCAATTTGCCTAGCTGATGCACTATTCCCATATCAAATACAAATGATCATAAGATGGCCTATCAAAGGGATTTTGTGTCAAATATTTGGCAATATTTCCTCATATCTATGCAAGCTTTTATTAGTGAATCATATTATTTTGCAGAGTATTCCTCTCCTTAGGGGCTCAGTACAAGGATCTGTCCATAGGGCATATATGCAATATATTAGCTCGAGTTAGGGTCACCATCTGATTTGACTCTAAATTCAAATGATTCCATATGGAATTTACACTATAATGTTTGGGCTCACCATAATGGTCTGGTCTCAATTCTGTGTATAAAATTATGTCGCGCATATGTGCCAAGCCAAACCTATGCATACCTCTCACTGTTAACTTTTATCAAGTAGAGCCTTGTAGACCTATGCTAGTATATTATGATAAATATTGTTTAACCATTCAATTAGTACTTATAAATCATTAACTTCATTGATAGTATCGACCTATATAAATACTTGGTCTTTATATTATCTTGCAACAAGTCGATATGTGATCAAATGTCTTGTGTAACTATGTTATAGTCACTTATCCTAATTTATACCATAAGATATATATGATACATGATTTCTAAGAATTTCTAGTAGGTACAAACATAGCCTTGTTAGAACTCTATAGGTACATGATTTGGCAGGAGTATATTCACATCATGACTTCAATCGATAGACGTAGGAAGTGTGGAGAAAAGTACGTTCAATTGGAAAGAAAATATAGATGTACAAATATGGAAAACATATAGTCATGTGTTTAATGTAAAATATGAATGCTCTTTTTATATAGGCAATCACATAACTTATATGGACTCTTGTCAGAGAAACATGTGACTTTAGGTTGTATCCTATGAACAAAGAGGTTTTAGCTTTACATACCTTTGGTGCTTCCTAATGAATGATAGCACCACAAACCTCAGAAAGTTTAACCTGTGAGGGTTTAACCCTCATATAACCAACCAATATTGTCCACTATCATCTAGACAATCAACTAACTACAAAAAAAGATTTATAAATTGATCAATGATTTGAAAGTTATCTGACAATTTATTCCAAAATATTTTACTTATGCATAAAACTAATCAAATTCTTTATAAATAAATTTGACTGAATACTTTGCTTTCCTATTTATAAAGTTCAATATTAAATCTTCCATGCCTATGGAATTACTCAACAACTTAGACTTTTATCTCAATTTCACCTTTTTCTTCTTCTTTGAGAATTCCAATTTAATAGACCCACTCCAAGAACAAGTATGAAATTCAAATCAAATGGTGACACCCACCTTGAACTACACCTCAAACACATATTCTAAAGTTATCTTCGAGTATGGGATAGAGAAATTACCTCCCAAAATCAAAATCTCAACTTGAGTTCTTGATGAATTCCCACAATCATTGAATGTGAATGAGTACTTTTTTAGACATTTAAGACTTTGTTATACCTATCCTTTATATAAATTCTTGTAATTTTAAAATCCTCAATTTTTTCATGATTTCGCAGAAAAGGAGAATCAAGATCACTTGTTCGTGCCTTTTTCCTATAAAACCAAATGTTCCCAGCTAAAGAAATTTTATTTTTTTATAGGGATATTTAAAGAAACCTACTATCTCAAATTGTATCTATGTAATTCATATATTGCATATTGGTGTCATCGGAAAGCCACATGTTGCCACCATAAGGTAATGCATCCAAAAATCTATATTTAAATTTAAACGGTAAAGATTTACCACTTTTTTAATAACTAATGCACTAGCAACATATTTTTTCCTTTTTAGAAGGCACTTATCTATCTTGGTCCATAACTCCTAATACCAATATTCCGCCTCCTTGGAATCACTAGTTAGGTAGTCATTACTTTGATATTTTTTAGTATAAATAAATGTTGATACTAGGTATTTGGGTGATACTCATAACTCATGACATCTATCTATCTATCTATCTATCTATATATATATATATATATATATATATATATATATATAGATAGATAGATAGATAGATAGATGTCATGAGTTATGAGTATCACCCAAATACCTAGTATCAACATTTATTTATACTAAAAAATATCAAAGTAATGACTACCTAACTAGTGATTCCAAGGAGGCGGAATATTGGTATTAGGAGTTATGGACCAAGATAGATAAGTGCCTTCTAAAAAGGAAAAAATATGTTGCTAGTGCATTAGTTATTAAAAAAGTGGTAAATCTTTACCGTTTAAATTTAAATATAGATTTTTGGATGCATTACCTTATGGTGGCAACATGTGGCTTTCCGATGACACCAATATGCAATATATGAATTACATAGATACAATTTGAGATAGTAGGTTTCTTTAAATATCCCTATAAAAAAATAAAATTTCTTTAGCTGGGAACATTTGGTTTTATAGGAAAAAGGCACGAACAAGTGATCTTGATTCTCCTTTTCTGCGAAATCATGAAAAAATTGAGGATTTTAAAATTACAAGAATTTATATAAAGGATAGGTATAACAAAGTCTTAAATGTCTAAAAAAGTACTCATTCACATTCAATGATTGTGGGAATTCATCAAGAACTCAAGTTGAGATTTTGATTTTGGGAGGTAATTTCTCTATCCCATACTCGAAGATAACTTTAGAATATGTGTTTGAGGTGTAGTTCAAGGTGGGTGTCACCATTTGATTTGAATTTCATACTTGTTCTTGGAGTGGGTCTATTAAATTGGAATTCTCAAAGAAGAAGAAAAAGGTGAAATTGAGATAAAAGTCTAAGTTGTTGAGTAATTCCATAGGCATGGAAGATTTAATATTGAACTTTATAAATAGGAAAGCAAAGTATTCAGTCAAATTTATTTATAAAGAATTTGATTAGTTTTATGCATAAGTAAAATATTTTGGAATAAATTGTCAGATAACTTTCAAATCATTGATCAATTTATAAATCTTTTTTTGTAGTTAGTTGATTGTCTAGATGATAGTGGACAATATTGGTTGGTTATATGAGGGTTAAACCCTCACAGGTTAAACTTTCTGAGGTTTGTGGTGCTATCATTCATTAGGAAGCACCAAAGGTATGTAAAGCTAAAACCTCTTTGTTCATAGGATACAACCTAAAGTCACATGTTTCTCTGACAAGAGTCCATATAAGTTATGTGATTGCCTATATAAAAAGAGCATTCATATTTTACATTAAACACATGACTATATGTTTTCCATATTTGTACATCTATATTTTCTTTCCAATTGAACGTACTTTTCTCCACACTTCCTACGTCTATCGATTGAAGTCATGATGTGAATATACTCCTGCCAAATCATGTACCTATAGAGTTCTAACAAGGCTATGTTTGTACCTACTAGAAATTCTTAGAAATCATGTATCATATATATCTTATGGTATAAATTAGGATAAGTGACTATAACATAGTTACACAAGACATTTGATCACATATCGACTTGTTGCAAGATAATATAAAGACCAAGTATTTATATAGGTCGATACTATCAATGAAGTTAATGATTTATAAGTACTAATTGAATGGTTAAACAATATTTATCATAATATACTAGCATAGGTCTACAAGGCTCTACTTGATAAAAGTTAACAGTGAGAGGTATGCATAGGTTTGGCTTGGCACATATGCGCGACATAATTTTATACACAGAATTGAGACCAGACCATTATGGTGAGCCCAAACATTATAGTGTAAATTCCATATGGAATCATTTGAATTTAGAGTCAAATCAGATGGTGACCCTAACTCGAGCTAATATATTGCATATATGCCCTATGGACAGATCCTTGTACTGAGCCCCTAAGGAGAGGAATACTCTGCAAAATAATATGATTCACTAATAAAAGCTTGCATAGATATGAGGAAATATTGCCAAATATTTGACACAAAATCCCTTTGATAGGCCATCTTATGATCATTTGTATTTGATATGGGAATAGTGCATCAGCTAGGCAAATTGCTAGGTGTATTATAATGAAGAATAACTTTGAGGAAACTTGTACAAGATAATAAGGTTGCATACATAAGGCATACTATATTTAATAATAATATGGATCCATAATTGATCATCCTTAAAACTTGAATTATGACATGCCAGTTAGACTAGTGTTTCAGCGACCATTTCATATTATATGTTAGTTATTAGCGTGCTTATAAGTCCTCCATCTTGATATCTGATCCATATGAGCATCTACTCTTATTACCTGTTATTCTGTCTACTTTACATGCTAGTACTTATTTTATATGTACTGACGTCCCTTAGTTCAAGGCACTGTATTTCAATAAATATTGGACAAGGTATGTCGATAAGTAGATTTCCATACTAAGCACGCATAGCATGCTCTTCAAAGCCATTGGTGAGTTTCTCTATTATCCTTATTTAATAGATGTATAATACTCTTTAGTTATGTTTGTAGTTATAGTTTAGAATGTTAGGGGCCCTGAATCAACTATATTTCATTATAAGGATACAAATTAATTAGAGGCTTAGTAGACAATATTAAATTATCTCATAGGGTTATAGTTTTACCTGTTTATATCAAGTTTCACTTGTATATATCAATTGGTCTTAATGGGATAGACTTGTGCATTTACATAAGCCCTCATAAGTTTTTTGGAATAGTAACTTTTCTACTTTACAATATATGTCAGTTGTATAACACATGTTCATATGGTTCTTGTCTGCCCTGTCTAGACTTAGGGACATGATAAAAGTGGCATCAGAGCCTAGATTCAGTTATTTCAAGGAGCCTACGAAGTTGTTTCTAATAGATACTCACTTACGAATATGTAGTGCACCACATTTATTATGCAGGTGCTTCTTGGACATTAAGGAATTTTGACTTTTTTTCGTGATATATATGGTGTGATAGAGTTAAGTCATAAGTAGTTACTTCTGATTCATATTCTACCTATTGTCATACATACGACCTATTAATGACATCTTCATATCGGGATAAAGGTCCAGCACTAGTTTTACAAAAAGGGGTAGCTTCCAGCTATTAATCAATAATCTCACTGAGACTAAGACTTGAGCAGGATAGCTCATTGAGTCTATTATTCTAAATCAATATTTTCCTACAGGTGAAATGCCTGGAAATATTCATTTCGTCTATATAGTTATAACTATATTTGTATTACTCTTTATTTTACCTAAGTAGGACCCAAAGAAAGGATCACTTATATGATAACTTAGTTATGGGTCGTCCACCTATAAAATGTGAAGTCGTGTCTCTTGGTTTTACTTTTATTGAAGGATATTTTTGACTTTCAAGCAAGAAATTTCCTTCATTTGATCCCTCCAATTCTTAGAAATCTAAGGATATGAAAGAAATTTAATACTTCTTTGATAATATACCTTGAATCTTTAGGGTGATGTATATGTTATGAATATAGGTAATCAAACTGACTACTTATAAGTTAACAGTGTTTTAATATCCCAGAGTATTAGGAAAAAATGTCACTAGTGTTAGCTAGAGATATCCCTAGTTGATAGAGTAATTTAAAGACCATTTTTCTTTTAAAGATGCGTTGATTTACACGAATGTGTTTGCATTAGGATATATCCATACTATAGGATTGTGATGCATAAATCACCCACAACCAATTAAAAGTGTTATAAGACATTATTGAGGCTTATCAAATTACTTCCTTAAGTGAGGGATGGTCATGTGCCTATGTTTATTTAATACAAGTTCATCATAAGATATTCGATCGTAGCCCAACTCGGATAAAAGGTTTGGATCACCCTTATTGCTTTTGTGGCCATGGTAGTTTTTATAAGTAAGGTTGGACTATATGAAAGAATCCTATCATGGATAATCTTTAGATTACAACAAAACTAGTAATGGAGTTGTTCTATAGCCAGGCTCGATCCCTGTTC
>NW_025869251.1:0-2110 GCF_002878395.1 Capsicum annuum
AGATCAAATAACAGGAGAAAAAGATGAGTTTAAAGAGGATAGAGAGTTTGTATTATCCCTAAATTAGGAAAATGAAAAAGATGATGATGAACAACATCTGATTTGGAAAATGAAGAAACTTAAGGACAGTAAAGGAAAAAGGAAAATGATTGACACTGGTGTACAAGGCACTAGATCTTATTCCACTAGGGGATCTGAACAAATATTACTAGTAGATGCCATGAAGAAAAGTAAGTCCTATACCACCAAAAGAAGAAGACATAAGAAAGTTGTCACAGTTAAGGAGGTAAATGTTGAAGTAGTGGGGGTTGGGTCAGATGAGGATACTGACACTAATATTGTAATTGTAACTAAGAAGAAAATACAATAAGTTCATGTTGCTGAGCGGACCAGGATCTCTGGTCCAAGGTCTAGTAGTCCTTCTATAAGCAAAAAGAAGCATATTTCTATCAAAATAAAGAAAGTCTCTAAGGGACCTGGTAACACTGAAAAACTTACACTATAAAATGAAAAATTCAAGGCTAAAATTGCAGAGTTGACTGGTGAAATCCAAGGACTGATGTTGAAGTAAGAACTCTCACCAAACAATTACTGGATGCTCATAATACTGGGGCTGCTGGAATGGACATGTTGCTAAAATCTCTCTCCCCTAAAGCCCCTTCTACCTGAGTCCTAGTGTGTCAACTTCCTGAGTCAGTTTCTATTGTGGCATTTCCAAACAATACTTTTTATAATTTTTTTGGTATATTTTTATGGTATTTATCCTAATTAGTGAATGTTAAAGCTAATTATTTTTGCTTTATTTTGAAGTTATTCTTCATGTTAGTGTCGCCCCAACGACCATGAGTTAATTAGCTTGTACTTATCTTTACTCTTGGTTTATTGTTAATCCTTTTCAATGATGCTAAAAAGGAGAATACTACTTTCATATGTGAGGATCAGGGGTGTGTGTGCTCATGTTACAGATATGCCAAGGCACAGTGACGAAAAGAGCAAAACATGTGCTATGAATAACAATAGTGAAAGGGGAATCAAACATGTGCTCAAAAGTTTTTACCGCAAATGACAACAAGGGACTATGTCCCTATATTGGATGATGGTGGAAGCATAATGATAGGGGGAACATTCATCTCTAGAATGGTAATCACACTGATTAAATGTGATGGATGGGTATTGATGCTCAAAGTTGTATGGTTGGTTTGTCATCATCAAAAAGGGGGGAAATTGTTGTATATAGTTTTGATAATGAGCAGCTACTTACAAGGGACCAGATCCCTTGATGTAAATAGTACAACAGATCTGGCACACGTGTATGCATAAGTTTTGTCTTCTTGTGTAACAAACTTTCAGGTGTTTCTCGTAGTGAATGGGGCACTTCATCTGCATTGCTCGCTGGCGGAACTGAGCAACTAGTTGAAAAAAAAGTTGAGGCGAGTTTAGAGCGATTTCAACAAATTCAACTCAAATTATGTGGAGGTGGATGAAGAATAGAAGTAACGGATTCAACTGAATCTAATACGACAACATGCGATATCAAAATCAACTCAAACTCTGTGGAGGTGCACAAAGAATAGAAGTAACAAATTCAATGAAAACTATAAGTAGGTGGACGAAGAATGAAAATAACATTCAACCGAATATACTACTTTTGACAAAAAGATTCATGTGTAGGCAAACGTAGAATTAAAGTAATGGATTCAACTGGACCTAATACATTTGATAGAGACAATAGATTTAACTCAAACTACAAAAAGGTTGATGAAGAATAAAAAAGGACGAGTTCAACTGAATCTAATACTTTTGACAAAGACAACAAAAAAAAACTTAAACTTTAAGTAGGCGGATGAAGAATAAGAGTTAACAAGTTCAACTGAACCTAATACTTTTGATGGAGACAGTCTACTTTTGACGGTGACAGACAATTCAACTCAAGCTATGTGTAGGTAGACGGAGAATGAAAGTAACGAATTCAACTGAATCTTATACTATTGACAAAGACAGTAGAATCAACTCAAAGTTTAAGTAGGAGGAAGAAGAATAAATTTTACGGGTTCAATTGAATCAAATACATTTGACAGATATAATAGATTCAACTTAACCATGTGTAGAC
>NW_025869252.1:0-1702 GCF_002878395.1 Capsicum annuum
TCATGGAAGAAGTAGATGATTCTCCTCGAAGTAATGGAGTATTCATGGATAAATAATTTTGATGAATTGAATATATGGAAGAATGAAAGAATTATTTTAGTGAATATATGGAGGTCACCGAAGCAGGTAGATATATAGCCACAGGCTATAGCTTCTTCCTTGAAACTCAATAAGTAGAGTGTCAAAATGAGCTTGGCCATTGAGGCCGACCAAATCCAGTGTGCTATAAGAGTTGGGTTGAGTTGTAATTTTTGAGCCCATTTAAAGTTAGGCTTATAAGCCCAGCCCAAGTCAGCCCACTAACCCTTGAGGCTTGACTGAAGCTGGGTTGGGTCGGTCCGTGGGTTAAAATAGTATTTAATTTAAATTAAAAATATATGAATACTGTAAAAAAAGAAAGTAATAATTAAGAATAGTAGTTATTGAATAAGTTTAATATCCTACATAATATTTAACTTATTAAGTGTTAAACCTTAATCATCAAGTATTGATGTTTCATTTGTTATTGTTAATCAATTCAAACTTAAAATTAAAGAAAATTGTAAGCAAAAAGAATTAAAAATACAAATAGTAATTACTCAATAAATTTTACCTAGTATCTTACACAATATTTTATTCAGCTAGCATTAAATGACAAATATTAAAATTTCTAATCATAAATATAAAAATTTCATCCATCATAAAACGTTCAAACACTTGTTGCAACTACTCGAAATCAATTACCCAAATTCAAAGCGATAATCTTTTTAAATGGATTTTAAATATTATTAATTTTTAATATATAACTTTTTTATATTGTTCAACTTATTAAATTTGCATATGAATTTAGATGTATGTTGATGTTAGTTAAGATAATGTAATCAATGAATTCAAATATGTTTGACAATGTATTGGTATTGAAATATTATAAATCATCGTAGAATTATGTACTTTATATAATAATACGTTAAAAGTATGAATGGATTGTCATATCTATTAGTTCAAATTGAAAAAGAAAATATAACAAAAAATCGATAAAAATAAAGGACTAGTCCGCCTCAACCCGTGACCCTATTAGAGTTGGGTTGGGCCATACATTTTAAGGCCCTTTAAGGTGAAGGGCCGGCCCATCCTAGCCCATCAAATTCTTTGGCCCATGAGCCTTGGGCTAGGTTGGGTTGCGCCAACCCACTTTGACAACTATATAATAATAAGACGTTTGACCATAAATTTTTTTTTTTTTACTTTTTTCTCAAAAAATATGTTCGATCAAAAAATATAAAAAATATGTTTTCACTTTGTTTATTTTTTTCAAAAATTTCAATTATAGTCTAAATTACTCATAAAAAAAATAAAAAAAGAACTCCAATTTATTTTATTTCATATTCAAACATAGTTCTAATTTTTAAATATAATATTTTATTTTAAAAACAATTTTTTTTCTATTTCTCAATGAAATATGGTCTAATGCCTACTTAATTTGGGTCAAGTCATTTACAATTCCGTCATAAGCTTAACCTAAATAAATGGGAAGTTTCCCAACATATTTCTTACTGGTAGATATCTTAGGTTGTTGTAAATAATTTAATTGCCTGCGTAGGCATGACACGTGTTAATGACTTTGAGAAGAGTTAAGGTGTGTTAGGTATGAAAAAAAGTATTTTCTTAGAAAATAAGTAATATTTTTGTATTTATTTTCTACAGTTTGATAGATATTTTTTTT
>NW_025869253.1:0-2986 GCF_002878395.1 Capsicum annuum
AACAACAACAACAACAAACCCAGTGTATTCCCACTTTGTGGGGTCTGGGGGGGGTAAGATGTACGCAGTCCATACCTCTACCTCTGATGAAGTAGAAAGGCTGTTTCCGAAAGACCCCCGGCTCAAGTTACGAGATATCAAACAAACACATAGTACAGCACAGAAGCAGATGACATAACATAGATACTGCCGCCATAAGGAATATAAAACAGAGTAAAGCAGGAATGCAGGAATATAAAGCAGAGGAACGCACACAGATTCGTAACAAACATAGAACACGGAACACGGAACAGAACATTGAATACGGAATCATACCAGGAATACACCCCCACCAATTACCTCCCTACATTAGCGACCCGAACAGGCCCTAATCCTCTGCCGTAATTCGCGTCTTCCAGACCTTCCTATCTAGGGTCATGTCCTCGGTAAGCTGTAACTGTTCCATGTCCCGCCTAATCACCTCACCCCAGTACTTCTTCGGTCTACCCCTACCCCGTCTAAAACCATCCAACGCTAGCCTCTCACACCTACGGACCGGGGCATCCATGCCCCTCCTCTTCACGTGTCCGAACCATCTCAATCGTGCTTCCCGCATCTTACACTCCACTGAAGTCACCCCAACCTTCTCCCGGATAGTCTCATTCCGAGCTCTATCCCTTCGGGTCAGTCCACACATCCAGCGCAACATCCGCATTTCTGCCACCTTCATTCTTTGGGTGTGGGAGTTCTTAACTGGCCAACACTCCGCTCCATACAGCAAGGCCGGACGGACTACCACCCTATAGAATTTACCTTTAAGCTTGGGCGGCACCTTCTTATCACACAGCACCCCCGATGCAAGTTTCCACTTCATCCATCCCGCCCCGATACGGTGCGAGACATCCTCGTCAATCTCACCGTTACTCTTGTTATTTTTTATTAACAAGTATCATGATTTTATACAAGACTACTGGCAAGTGCAAAAGATTTATTACTAAACAGAAGTCCAATATTAAATGATTTATTTTTGAATCTTATGTTACAAGAAAAATTGCTCATGTTTGTTTCTGTTACTTTAGAGAGCAAGTGTCAAGTATAAGAAAGAGTCTCAATCACAATAATGACAATGCCAACGATTCTCATCACTCACCGACTCTCATTTTTAATCAATCAGGCCGAGGTTTTAAAGGACACACAAAACGAGGTTTGAATAGTATGGAGATGCAATCAGTAGTGACACATGTTTTAATTAATTACTTAAAAGTCGGTCATATCTTAAGCAAGTGTTTTATGTTATTACTTATTGAATTATGTCAATATAAATACTAAGGATTAAACTACAGAATTATCTTCAATGAGTTGAATTGTTAATTCATGAAAAATTGAGAAATAATATCATACATACGAAGTTTTTAATTGACTGAAAGATTCGATAAAGTGTAAAGTGTCATGTTAAAACTTCATATTCAATCATACCATGAAAAATGAGAAAAATTAGTATTTACCATTTAAGTTGATTATCCAAAATAAAGATACTCTCTCAGCGTAGGATAGCGTGACGGCTAACCTACGCCTCCAACCAGGGAAGAGCACGAGGACAACCATAGAAGACTCTGGAGACGGTGGTATGTAGAGTGATATCTACTCCTCCGAAGTTGATACTAAGGGGAAAGGGAAAGAGAGTCACTCCGGAGGCAGGAGCTTCTATTGATCCGTAGGTGACTGTTTCATCAAATTTGGAAATTTCTGCAAAATCAAGATCTGGAAGTAAAGAAGATGCTAATGGAGGAAGTAGTATCTCGAAGGATGAGAATACAGCTCAACAACTGCGCAATGACGTGAAAGTGAAGAGAAAGCTAGATTTGCAGCAACCACAAGAAGGTCAACAATGTAAGAGTCTATTTACTGGTGCTAAGCTAAATGCTTGCGGTATAGATCTATCCTATGTTGCTCTTGTGGTGAAGGACGGTGCTAAGCTAGTTCAATTGGTGCCAAGTGATGTTGAAACAAAGAACGCAAAGTGGAGGAAAGTAGTTATTTTATATGTAATTGGAAATTCTCCTTCAATTGGAACGTTGGAGAGATTCATTACCTCCCAGTGGAATTTTGTAGCTAAGGTAAGATATACTATAATAACGAGGGATATTTTATGGTTTTATTCAGTTCATTGAAGGATAGGGACAAGGTTTTAGCCTCAGGTCCACATATGCTGAACAATAAATCTATGATCCTGAAAGCTTTGAATGATGATTTTGACTTCAATGCTGAAGTATAACAATAATTCCTATATGGATTAGATTTCCTAACTTACCCCTAAATTGTTCGAGTCAAGGTGCCCTGAATAGAATCAGTAGTGCTTTGGGAAACCCCCCGTTTGCTGATGATAGAATATTTGAGAAATATGACTCAAGTATTATTTTGAAGGTGATCTCAGTGCAAGACCCTAGTGGTAGAATATTTGAGCAAAAGTTGGAGTATGAATGGGTACCAGCTTACTGTAGTACATGTCTCATGATTAGGCATAAATACAAGCCTAAGGAGAAGAAGGCACCTCCTGAACCTCGAAAACGCAAGTTGATCCTACTATGGTTACAGAAACATACAACTGAGGTACCAGACCAGTTGAAGTTAGATATTGTGTATATAAGGATTTTCCTCCATTGCAGTAGGAAATAAATGAACGAGGTTGGAAAGAAGCCAACGATATATTAGCAGTTAAGCATAGGAACAAGCTATGACCACCCCAACCACCAATGGGTTTACCATGGTAGGGTATGATATGCCACGTGTAAATACTCAGGTTACCAGAGATGTAGGTCAATATAGTTCGGGGTGGAGGTGGGAGTGCTCAGCTTCAACTTTTCAGTAATATATGATAGTCACTTGGAATATTAAAGGATTAAATGTCATGATCCAATTTCTTAGGCCATGATGATGCCTACTATAACCCACTAGTAAGTACGTCAAATTTTTAGTCCAAAACGGCTAGCAACGGACTACCCAAATA
>NW_025869254.1:0-1617 GCF_002878395.1 Capsicum annuum
TGCTTCCCAAGCATAGAATGTTTATGTGAATTAAATGATGAAATCATGACATGCTAGTATATGTACAATCTTATGCCCTACAAGTGTTTGATAAAATGCTTATGTGAATGAAATAGTGACATTAAACCATGATAGCATGTATTCCACATTCATGTACAAGTTAATACATTACAAGTGTTTGATGAAATGTCTCTATGAATGAATTATGAACAAGTGAACATTGTTATGTTATTCAAGATTTTGCTAAGCTTTACTTTTCATGATATCAAGTCCTGGGGGTATTTAATACCCGATAATTTAGCTGTTTACCTAGAGCCAGTGTCAGTTACAGAATGGTATCAGTTATGTCACTATCAGTAGTACTCAGTCAGCTACAGAACTCAAGAAAATTTAGTATCAGTCCAATTCGGTTAGTTAAAATGATCAGTAGCAGTTCAGTCAAACCCAATATAGTCTCATAATCAGTTCAGTTTCTATTCAGTTGGGACTGGGATTCAGCACTGAGCTAACCCAAGGATGGGGGCATTCCTGTAAGTGTAGGGTTTGACCCTTAGTAGCAATCCCTAAGTTATAAAACTATGTAGCCAGCGGAGGTGTAGATGACTTCCTGCTAGATGAGGGTTGACACATCTCTTGTGAGTTTTCCTGCTAGTTATGGATTGATAAAATGTCTTCCTGCTAGTTAGGGTTAACTCACAGTCATTGTAGCACCCGTGGCACGATACTAATACCCTTTCAACTGGGGTCACAAGTTGGACCCCTATCAGCTCGGATTTGGGATATATCTGTTAGATGATTACCTCCCACAGTTTTAATTTCTGTCTCAGTTTAGAATTCAATTCAGTTTTACAGAATCAGGACTGTCAGACACAGTTAATTAGTATCAGTAATTCAGTTATTAGTAACTTCAGATATTAGTTACTTAGTTATCAGAACTCAGTACTCAGTTTTAGAAAAGCTCAGATACAATATATATCTATGTATGTCCACAATATTGTATACTCAGTGTTTTTTCAGTAGTATTAGTTATCCACATACTTTTACATTCAGTTACTCTATATCATTCAGTCAGTCAATGTTCACGCATATAAACCCTTGCATTCAGCCTTACCTCATCTAGCATACCAGTACATTCCACGTACTGACCGCATACTCTTTTTTTGTGCTATGATGTCTCATATCATAGGTTCAGACGCTTAGTCTCCTGACTGTACTTAGACAGATCCAGTCAACAATTATAGATTTAATAGCGAGTTCTCATCTATCGAGGGCATGCTTTTATTCCAGTAATCCAGTTTATCAGTAGATCATTAGTTGGAGTTAGTTGGGGGCTTGTCCCATCAACTCCACTTTCAGACAGTTCAGTTAAAGGCTTTTCAGACTAGACTAGTTCAGACAGTATTTTAGATTCAGATATTTTATCAGATGTTATTTATCAGTATTTCAGATTTTGAACCTTATGGAATTTCAAGTTATTTTCTGCATTTATTATAGTATATTATTCAGTGCTCAGAGCAGATATCAGACATGGGTTAGCTTGTGGTCCTTAGAGGTCGTAAGTACCGTGTAGCGTCCGGGGTACAGACTCGGGGCATTACAGATATAGACCTAATATGC
>NW_025869255.1:0-2752 GCF_002878395.1 Capsicum annuum
CTTTTCACCTACTTTCCTTGATTTAAGGACCTTGTTTCAAGGAGAAAGTACCAAGAAGGTCAAGTCTTGTTTTGAACTTGAAAATGAAGCTCCAAGACCAAATTTCCCCCCATTAACCAAACCACCATTTCCAAATTGTAGATTGGTCAAGACTTGAAATTGGAGAGTAAAATTTTGACAAAACTGAGGCCAATAGTGGACTGCCACATCACTAAATTACTGTTCACACAACATTTTGAGTTAAACTTCTTAGATTTCTTAGTTTTATTTTATTGTTTCTTAGTTTCTTTTGTGGATTTGAACACTAATTGATGACCTAGTAATCTCCTAATAGCTTGTTAGTTAGTTTTTGTGCCCGTTTGTTCGTGTTAGCATTATTTTGTGCGTTTTTTGTTTTTGAATCATAGAGTTTCTTGGTTCAAGTTTGGACATTATTTCCTTGAGTCTTTAAACAAAGAATCCATTCCGACCAAGGAGTAGACTCACCCCTCGACTCATCACGAACTACAAGCCAATTTGCAACACTTATGAATCCAAGTGTGAAATGATCAAGTATGTGAGAGTGTCATGAGGTTTTTTCAAACTAACTTGTGTTTTATTTAGTAGACTTGTTCTATTCTTTTTTTAGGTGCAATTACGATGGAACCCGTGGCTGCAGGTGCTATTTTGGCTAAACTTGAAGCCATTACCCGTCAATGGAAAGTGATAAATGAAAGGTTGGATCATATGGGATTTCCAAGGGAGCAAGTGGGCTACCCGGACACATGTCAAGTTGTAGACCGTAGCTCATGTGAGCTATAAGGTAAAAATGTTATCCCCTATACTCATATGAATGTAGTTGCGGTTTTACCTAGTGTAGGAGTGCATGAGTCTTCATTTTGTGATACTCTTGATATTGTTAGGTCACATGAGGACCAAACTCTTGTTATAGTTACACAAGCACTAGTTGATCCTTTAGATGATCAAATTGATTCTCCTCGTGAGAATGATTTGTGTCCATCTGGTGCTAGAACTTACAACTTGATTAAGGTTCCATTACCAAGTGACGAGAGTATTCACACACTAGTTGACCTTTGTGAAAAAAAAGGTGAGTCTATGTTGGTATGTGAATTTCCAACAACTAGTGAGGGTGAGCCAAATGATCAACCGGGCGTAGATGATCTTGATTTGCTTGAATATTTAGAAAACCCGAGTTGTGATTGTCTTTGTGAAGATGATTTTGATTGTGTTCCTTTGGCTTCCCGTGATGGTTTGTACGTATGTGAGGACAACTCTTTTGAAAGAGAAGGTGATATATGCTTAGAAATGCCATCTACTTCGTCTTTATGTGTTTCTTATTTGGGCATATTCCTAGTGGAAATTTTGAAACTAGTAGTAAGTGCATGCATGGGAACCCTTTATCTAAAGTTGACTTATGGAACACCTTTCTTAACCCGCTTTGAGTTCATGATATTTTCAATAGTGATAAAGAGGGATTGCTTAATTTCGAGGATGACACTCTAGGGGAAAGTGAGAGTGGCCGAGACCTAAGCCCTTGGTTACGTCTCCCATTCGATCCCGATAACTTCTTAGGGTGTGAAGGATGGATAGTTGTTGATCGGTCCACTTATTTGAGTGATATTGTTATATGTGTTAGGTGGACTTTACTTTCAATTAGGACACCACCCATTGATGGTGATTCCTTTCGACAACTCCTTTGTAATTTTTTTTCTAAGTCCCTCGTGATTATAACAAAGGAAGTGTGGTTATATCACAAGTGTGTACCTCCTTGGAATGTTGATGTTGTTTATTGTACTAACTCTAACCCTCATGTCATAAGGATGTGGTGTTTATTTGTCTTCTCTTTGTTCTTGCAAGGTTTGGTTTCGAGGTCGAATCCTTTTCAAGAAGGGAAGGATGATACAAGTCAAATAACCACCTTAATTTTTGAAGACATAATTGGAGGTCATTATTCAAAGGCTCAAGACTTGGTCACCCCGAGGGCACAAGAATATGCAAGGAAGACCCATTTTGAGCACAAGCAAGGCCATGTGTGGAAGATTGCTTGGAGCATCGAAGACTTGAGGACTCATGGCTTTGGACAACACTTACTGGGTCATGATTTTCTCATCTTCATTAAGGGTATTTTTGTCACTGCATTGGGTCCAAATGCACTTCATGGCCACCCCACCCTTTAAGGGCATTGTTGTCATTTTGCCTTGTCTTGTAATAGAATATAAATAGAACATTTTAGGTCTTTTTCTCATTAGTTGTTCATTGATGTAAGACTTGAAACATGAAACACCTTTAGTTGTAGGGCTTGGAATAGCCACCATACCAAAATGAGGGCAACAAGTATGGATATCACTTGTGTTGCAATGTTGGCTTGAGACTTTCGTGTTTAGAGGAGGTAAAGTTCCTATTGTGTCAACATATGAGTTAGGTTAACCGTTGTTTGTAGTTTTAAGGGTCCAAGATTACCATATTCTTGGATTCTTAAGATTATACCAACCAAGGTCTAACTATCTATCCATTTTGTTTATGTTGTAATCGTTTGTTTGTGTTCTTGTAATTCAAATTCGTGACTTGTTGTTCTTGTTCCATTGTTGTTGTTCTTCAACTTGTTGTTGTTAACATAGTTTGTTGTTAGCTGTTTTTAGGTGATAAATACATCAATACATTGTGTTCTTGTTGTTATTTGTTGAATTCGAGTGTAGTCTTCAAAAGGGTCCTCAGATCTTTGATCTTGTGGACTTATTCTGAAGTGTATTTC
>NW_025869256.1:0-1817 GCF_002878395.1 Capsicum annuum
AGTATCATAAGTGTATAAGAAAATCATGCATGCTGACAGTAATAACTTTCTTCGCTTGAATTATCTGAAACATTATTTTCATAAATCATCAATAATAACACATGCTTCATAAATCTCATAATTCATTCAAATTAACTCAAAAGCTTTGACTCATGACTTAGAGTGACTCTGTAACTCAAGGTATTTAGATCATCATGGGTTTGGGAGTTTCTTATAACCAACATAACTACTCTAAGTGAGCCGTATAGAGTTCAACATTTTGCCCTCCTAAGGAAAGAACCCCACATTGGCAGGGGTGTCGTACTCTTGCCAAGGAGTACAACCTCAATCTCATCATCACAATATCATACTCGGCCTTTGGCCCACAATTATCAACATTAATCCTACGGTAGCACATAGTTCTGGGGAAATACTAAATTTTCCGCTCGGTGCTAAATACTCCTCCCAGACTCAGCTTAGAATAGGTTAGGAAATCCACCTTAATCAATATCAACTCATGGGTCTATCATGATGACCAAAAAAATAGTATATCTCATCGGTAAATCATATATGACTGTGGATTCCTAACTCGACTCAAATTCAAACATTGTTTCTCAACATCAAGTACATTTTCTTATCAAATCATTTCAAATGCCAAAGCTTCAAGGAAACATCATCAAACTCATTCTTGACTTTCAATTCAAATATCGATATATATATATATATTCAATAGTCAAATTTCTCATAGAAAAACACAAATCTTGACACTTATCATAAATCACTTAGAAATCATTAATATATAATGACAATATACATCTCATGGAATAAATACTCAATTTAAGAAGCATGATGGTGAAATAAACATAAATATCAAGATTATTCAACTCAAGTCTCATAAATCATACATAAAGAAATTTGGGTGTAAACCCACTTGCAAGATCATGTAAATCAATAGTAGAAATTAAATCTTTAGGCACAAGAACGAAAGGAGTGTCCTTGGTCAAACCCCACATACCTTGTATTTTGATTTGAAGATGTGGAAACTTGTTTGGAACTCTTCTCACACTTTTAGGCCAAGATTCTTGATGCCTTTGACTTGGAAAACTTAGTTCATGAACAACTTGGAGAAATTCATGGAAGATTCTCTGAATTTCTTCGAAGAAGATTTAGATTTTGGATCTTGTAGAAACCCTAGTTTCTGGGAGATTCTTGGAAGATTGGAAGAGAAAGGAGAAGGAAATGAGTGGATCTTCTCCACTTTGATATATATATATATATAAGACCACATGGGGAGGAAATGACCAAAATATCCTTATTTAAAAATGCTGAAATTTCCTGATCGGGGCCTGTGACGGTCAACCTGACGGTCCATCAGAGGGACTGACGGTCCACCAAGTCATCTGTCACTCGAACACCAAAATTGGAACGTTCTGCCTCGATGTGAAGGTTGACCTGACGGTCCGTCAAAAAAGTGATGGTCCACCAAGTCGTCCGTCACTTGACGGCCAGAAATGAGACATTCTGTCTCTAGCTGACGGTAGAAGTGACGGTCCGTCAAAGAACAGACGGACAACCAGGTCGTACGTCACTCAGGGGGTTAGGAATGGGCCATTCTGTTTTGACCTGACGGTCCAGTTGATTGACCGTCAACCTTCTGGCGGTCCACCACTTTAGCCGTCACATAAAGGACCAAAAAGGAGAGCTACTGCCTTAGCTTGATGGGACACTTGATGGTCCACCAAGGACTTGACGGTCCACCAGGTCGACCGTCAAACCTGGGCAATTCGATATCGTTGAGTATGGATGGAAACTCACTCATCCGATGTCGGATTTTGATG
>NW_025869257.1:0-2261 GCF_002878395.1 Capsicum annuum
GTATTACAATATCTCCCCCTTGGAAATATTCGTCCTCGAATGAGACTGAATGAAATGAGGAGAGACAATAAACTGGAGTATGTACAAGACATACTCTACTGAAACATGATCTCATGACGAACATGACTGATAAGATAAATATATTATGTTGGACATGCATATCTGATGCATGAATAACTGATTCATGAATGCATAACTAAGACTTCTGATAACTGAGTTCTCCTAATGAGAATGCATATTTGATGCATGATTATACACTGGAGTGATACATGAATGCATGACTGAATATGCAACGGTAATAGATACCAAGTTTATGATGGGAACATGAACATGAAACTGAGTATGCTTAAGGAAAACTGTTACCTTGAGCTTGATCTGAATTAGCAGAGAAGAGGTAAGGATACTTTGTACACATATCTGCATCTGCTTCCCAAGTAGCTCCCTCATGAGATTGATTTTTCCAAAGAACCTTGACTACAGGGACTTCTTTGTACCTTAATCTACGAGTCTTATAGTCTAGGATTTCGACTGGCATCTCTTCATAAGAGAGATTGTTATGAACATCAATGATATGAATAGGGACTATAACTACTGGGTCACCTATGCATGTCTTGAGCAAAGAGACATAGAAGACTGGATGAACTGAGGTTAGACGTAAAGGTAATTTAAGCTCATTAGCTACCTTGCCAAAGCGACTGAGAATCCTGAAGGGACCGACATATCGGGGACTGAGTTTCTCTTTTTACCAAAACTCTTCACTGCCTTCATGGGAGATATATTGAGGTAGACATAGCCATTGACCTTGAACTCGATATCCTTTCTACGAACATATGTATAAGACTTCTGTCGGCTTTGAGCAGCCCAGAGTCTCTCTCAGATAAACTGCACTTTCTCTAAGGCGTCGAATACTAAGTCAGGACCTATAACTAAGGCTTCATGAACTTCAAACCAACTGATTGGAGATCTACATCTCCTACCATAGAGAGCTTCGAATGGAGCCATCTGAATACTTGAATGATAGCTATTATTGTATACAAACTCAATCAAAGGCAAGTGGTCATCCCAACTTCCCTTGAAATCAATTACACACGCCCTTGGTATATCTTCAAGAGTCTGAATGGTCCTTTCTGCTTGACCATCTTTCTGATGATGAAATGTTTTACTGAGATGAAATTGGGTGCCAAGACCTTTTTTGAATAGTTTCCAGAAGTGAGAGGTGAACTGGGTACCTCTGTCTAAAATAATAAATAGTGGAATACCATGTAATCTAACCAACTGCCTCATATAGAGTTTGGCATAATCCTTGGCTAAATAAGAAGTACAAATAGAAAGAGAATGAGCTGACTTGGTTATTCTGTCTACAATGACCCAAACTAAATCATGCTGATGACGAGTTCTAGGCAAACCCGTCACGAAGTCCATGTTCACTTCTTCCCACTTCCAAGTAGGAATGGTGAACTCCTGCATGGAAATACTAGGTTTTTTATGCTTTATTTTAACCTACTAACATGTAGAGCACCTAGACACAAACTCTGCAACATCTCTCTTTATCCCACTCAATCAATAGATCTCCTATAAGTCATGGTACATCTTAGTGGCCCCTGGATGAATTGAGTATCGCTCACCATGTGCTTCTACAAGAATTCACTTCCTTAAGCCATCTACACCTGGAATAAACAAACGACCCTGACAATGAAGAACATCATCTTCCCCTTGGGAAAAAACCTCAAGTTTTTTATTCTAAACTCACTCTTTCAGCTTGACAAGGCTAGGATCCCTGGCTTGCTTTTCTTTCACCTCATAAACTAGAGATGACTCTGAACTACTCTAAACACATACACCACCCTTGGAAGAGTCATCTAAGTGAATGCCTAGTCTGTTCAGCTGATGGATTTCCTGAGCTCTTTTCTTCTTTCTATCCTTAATGTGAGAAAAACTACCCATGGAGAGTCTACTGAGATCATCGGCCACAATATTGGCCTTGCCCAGATGATAAAGGACTCTCATGTCATAATATTTCAAGAGATCTAACCACCTTCTTTGACGAAGATTGAGATCATTTTGACAAAAGACATACTGGAGACTCTATGATATGTAAAGACATATACATGAACTCCGTAAATATAATGCCTCCAAATCTTCAAGGAAAATACTAAGGCTGCTAACTCAAGATCATGAGTAGGATAGTTCTTCTCATGGGCCTTTAGCTGTCTAGAGGCGTAGGCTATGACCTTACCATGTTGCATGAGGACACAACCTAA
>NW_025869258.1:0-6628 GCF_002878395.1 Capsicum annuum
TAAATCAAGACACAATATGATAGTATCAACACTAGTCCATGCGGCGTAACTTATTGTTTGAAAGTCTTTGGACTAATTTGAGCCTCTAATGCAAGAGTTATAGAGCATCCCACAAATCAAGACATAATGTGGTAGTGTCAACTCTTACCCATGAGGCGTAACTTATTGTTTAAAAGTCTTTGGGCTTAGTCTTGTCTCTAAAGCCGTAACACCCCCATTTGCTGAACCGGAATGCTACACGGTGCTCATGACCCCAAGGGACCACAAGCTAACCCATGATTGATATCGTACCTGTATACTGCAAATCATGATATAATATTGCGGAATACATGGAACTGTAAGGCCATAAGGTTCAACTGAATACAATCATATGGGCAAAAATACCCAAAACAACTAAATTCTGAACATAAATTTGAAAGTAAATTCGAAAGCCTCTAAACTGTCTGAATAGGGAGTTGAAGGAACATGTATCCAAATAACTTCGTAAGACTGAACTGAAGAATAATTAAATGAATCAAATCATATTGTCCCCGAATTAATGAGGACTCACTGTGTCTCTGCGACTGGAACGCTACCGCTACTGCTGGATTAGAGCTCGCGTCTCGAAACTTATGGTGTAACATAAAAATAAAGCACCATAGCACAAATACGTCAGTACAACTGGAGTACTGAGTATACGAGGAAGGTAGGCTTAACATAAAGGGTTTCATGCATGAACAACACTGACTGACTAATATGAACGTGGGAGTGCAAACACACATATATAGAAACTGGGATCGTGAATACGTGATAGTGTGACCTGTAAGCTAATACATGGTTTATTGATACATGTCATGACTGATACTGAAACTGATAATATGGACGACTGTATCTGACAGTCCTGTATATACTGAAATCTGAAAAATGCTCTGAGTTTCTTTACTGAGACTGATACTGAAACTGATAACATGGATAACTGTATCTGACAGTCCTGTATATACTGAAATCTAAAGAACGCCCTGATTTCTTTTACTGAGACTGCTACTGAAACTGTGGGAAGTGGTGTTTAACCGACATGCCCCGTGTATGCCGTTATGGCTAAGCTGGGGTCCAATCTCTACCCCGATTGGAGGGGTGTCAATACCGCGCCACTAGTAAGGACAACTGTGAGTGACCCTTATCTGACGGGTACTCAATGAGAACGATGGGAACCTTAAACTGACGGGTTAAGCCACCTCATCAACCCTAAGCTGACGGGTTAAGATGTCTCAATCTACGCTGGCTACGTAGTTCTGGAACACAAGAATTGCTACTAAGAATCACACCCTGAACTGGCGGGTGATTTCCCATCTTTGGGTTCACTCGGTGCTAACCTTTACTCCCATTTGAAGGACACTGAATAACTAAGCTGAACTGAACTAATTAGCTGAACTGATACTGATTAACTGGACTGATACTAGTGGTACTGTTTAGCAGAGGTAAACTAAGTTTACTGGATTCCAATAACTGATGGAATGTACTGAGTTCTGAGGACTTGTTGAGAGTACTGAAGTTACTGAGACTGACCGTGAATACTGAGGTTGCTGAGGTTACTGAGCACTGAGATTACTGGACTACTGAGATTACTGAGATTTTTGAGTTTTCCTGAGTCACATGATTGACTGAATTTTATAGATCATGGATTGACTGAGAGTATCGTGAAAACATGACATGGCTCTAGGCACACAACTATATTTTTTGGGTACAAGTACCCCCAGGACTCGATGGAAGGAAACTGACACACATGACTGACTTGATCATAAGAGAAGAGTCCATAATTTATAATATCATAAGTAGGGATCTCATACTAAGCATGGTTATCAACAATGTATTGCATGGAAAGGATTTCATATCACATGGAAGTACTTGCACAATCTTAATATCATGTTCATTGCAAAATCATATTGGCAACGCATACCAATAGCATGGAAGTTCATGTGGATTGCATGGTTGTCATGCATCTTGTTCATAAGTAGGATTTGCAAGTAAACATAGCATAATCTCATAAGAATAGTTCATGAGTATTCCAACAACATTTACAAGGCACATTAATAACATAGAAGTCATTGGAACGTAAGGGCATATCATGAATCCTTCACTTAGTCACAATTTAGCTATATTGCATGATTTCTAGTTCCTTAGGAATTTTGTCAAACACCTTACATGCACATCTTAAGCATAGGTGAATTCATCAAATTATACATCATGAACAACCAAATTACATGTTTCCAACTCATATGATATCATGAATTCACAAAAACATATATAAAGATTCCATCTTGGGAATCACCCAATATCAACAACATGATCATCAACACCCGAAAATATAGAAGGAGTATTTAAAGACTTAATTACCTTTAAAATAACTCAATACGGAGTGTTTTTGACACCTGGAATTGGCTTAGGCGGCGCCCAAGTAATAGCCTATGCATGGGTTGGGCGGCGCCTAACCAATCGCCTATGCTTGGGTTAGGCGGCGCCTAACCAATCGCCTATGCTTACTGCCTCTCACGAAAATGGGCATAACTTTTCGCTTGGATATTGGATTAAGGCAAAATTGGTATCGTTGGAAAGCTAATTCGATTCTCTAAAATTTGGTGGGTCTAAATCATCCAAATACCATATTAGCATTAAGTTATACTCATTCAAATAGGATCCTTGCAAAATCGAACACTAAAACTTGATGGATTCAAAAACTCTTAGCTTGTATTACCTTGAGTGACTCATATGAACATGCTTAATGCATCATAAGCTATCCTATCACTAGGATATTCGTTATAAGTCATGTACTAAAGTATGAATCACAAGATTAGAAACATGCGGGGTATTACAATATCTCCTCGTTGGGAACATTCGTCCTCGAATGAGAATTTACTGAGAAGGGATACAAGATAATAGAGCCTGAACTGAACATGAAGAACTGGAACTTGATCTTATGACTGACATGCTAAACATACTGAACTCGTGCATATCTGATGCACAGACTACTGATACATGAATGCATAACTGAGTATGAAACAGTTAATAGGTACCAAATTTATACTGGAAACATAAACGTGAGCTGAATAAGATTAAGGAGAACTGTTACCTTGAGCTTGATCTGAATTGGCGAGGAAGAGGTGAGGATACTTGGTACGCATATTTGCTTCTGCTTCCCAAGTATCTCCCTCATGAGACTGATTTCGACAAAGAACCTTGACTAGAAGGACTTCTTTGTTCCTCAATCTACGAGTCTGATAATCTAAGATTTCAACTGGAATCTCTTCATAAGAGAGGCTGTTCTGAATGTCGATGCTTTGAATAGGGACAACAACTGCTGGGTCACCTATGCACTTCTTTAGAAAAGAGACATGGAAGAATGGATGGACTGAGGCTAGATCTGAAGGCAACTTAAGATCATAAGCTACCTTGCCGAAGCGACAAAGAATTCTGAAGGGACCGACATAACGGGGATTGAGTTTTCTTTTTTTTTCCGAACCTCTTCACTTCTTTCATGGGAGAGATCTTAATATAGACATAGTCATTGACCTCAAACTCGAGATCCTTTCTACAAACATCTGCATAGGACTTCTATCGGCTCTGAGCAGCCCAGAGTCTTTCTTTGATCAACTGAACTTTCTCTAAGGCGTCGAATACTAAGTCAGGACCTATAACTGAGGCCTCACTAACTTCAAACTAACCAATCAAAGATCTACATCTCCTACCATAGAGAGCTTTGAATGGAGCCATTTGAATACTAGAATGATAGCTATTATTGTATGCAAACTCAATCAAAGGCAAGTGGTCGTCCCAACTTCCCTTGAAGTCAATTGCACACGCCTTTAGCATATCTTCAAGAGTATGAATGGTCCTCTCTGCTTGACCATCTATCTGAGGATGAAATGCTGTGCTGAGATGGACTTGGGTACTGAGACCCTTTTGGAATGCTTTCTAAAAGTGAGAAGTGAACTGGGTAACTCTGTTTGAGATGATAGATAGTGGAACACCGTGTAATCTGACTAACTCCCTGATATAGAGTTTGGCATAATCCTCGGCGGAATAAGAAGTACGAACAAGAAGGAAATGAGCTGACTTGGTCATTCTATCTATAATGACCCAGACTGAATCATGCTGATGACGAGTTCTAGGCAAACCCATCACGAAGTCCATGTTAACTTCTTCCCACTTTCAAGTAGGAATGGTGAACTCTTTTATGGAACCACTAGGTTTCTGATGCTCTATCTTAACCTGCTGACATGTAGAGCACTTAGCCACAAACTCTGCAATATCTCTCTTCATCCCACTCCACCAATAGATCTCCCACATGTCGCGGTACATCTTAGTGGCCCCTGGATGAATAGAGTATCGTGCACCATGCGCTTCTGCAAGAATTCGCTACCTCAACTCATCTACACCTGGAACACATAGACGACCCTGACAACGAAGAACACCATCTCCCCCTTGGGGGAAAACCTCGACTTTATGATTTTGAACTGACTCTTTGAGCTTGACAAGGCTAGGATCCATGTCTTGTTTCTCTTTCACCTTGGAAACTAAAGATTGCTCTAAACTACTATGAACACATACACCACCCTCTGAAGAATCGACCAAGCGAACGCCTAGTCTGGCAAGATGATGGATCTCCTGAGCTATCTTTTTCTTACTATCCTCAACGTGAGAAATACTACCCATAGACGGTCGAATGAGAGTGTCGACCACAATATTGGCCTTGTCTGGATGATAAACAACACTCATGTCGTAATCCTTCAAGAGCTCTAACCACTTTCTCTGGCGAAGATTGAGATCTTTCTGGTAAAAGACATACTGGAGGCTTTTATGGTCTGTGAAGATATCTACATGAAATCCACAGAGATAATGCCTCCAAATATTCAAGGCAAAAACTACCGCTGCTAACTCAAGATCATGAGTAGGATAATTCTTCTCATGTGGCTTTAACTGTCTGGAGGCGTAGGATATAACCTTACCATGCTGCATTAGGACACAACCTAAACCTACTCTGGATGTATCACAATAGAATACGAACCAATCTGAACTATCTGGAATAGCTAGAACTGGAGCTGAGGTGAGTCGAGTCTTCAACTCTTGAAAGCTCTTCTCGTATGAATCTGACCACTGAAACTTAATCTTCTTCTGAGTCAATCTAGACATGGGAGATGCAATAGAAGAAAATCCCTTGACAAACCGTCTGTAATAGCCAGCCAAACCTAAGAAACTTCTAATATCTGATGAAGATACGGGTCTGGGCCAATTTCTTACTGCTTCGATTTTCTGAGGATCTACTCTAATGCCATCATCGGAAATAATATGGCCAAGGAATGCTATTGATCTTAGCCAAAATTCACACTTGCTGAACTTAGCAAATAACCGGTGATCCCTGAGAGTCTGAAGAACAATCCTGAGATGGTCTGCATGATCACGCTCTGTGCGAGAATAGACTAGAATATCATCTATAAAGACTATGACAAACATGTCCAAGTACTGCTTGAACACACGATTCATCAAATCAATAAAAGATGCAGGGGCATTGGTAAGACCAAATGACATGACTAAAAATTCAAAGTGACCATACCGAGTACGGAAAGCTATCTTCGAAATGTCACATTCTCTAACTCTAAGCTGATGATAGCCTAATCTGAGGTCTATCTTGGAGAAGTAACTGGCACTCTGAAGTTTGTCAAATAGATCATCAATCCTGGGAAGAGGATATCTATTCTTGATCGTGACCTTGTTAAGTTGATAGTAATCAATACACATCCTGAAAGAACCGTCTTTCTTATGCACGAATAATACTGGTGCACTCCATGGGGAAATGCTGGGTCTGATAAATCCCTTATCTAAGAGATCCTTCAACTGATCTTTCAGTTCCTTGAGTTCTGCTGGTTCCATTCTGTATGACGGAATAAAAATAGGTTGAGTATCCGGAAGAAGGTCTATGTCGAAGTCTATTTCCCTTTGGGGAGGAATTCCTGAAAGATCTTTGGGAAAGACATCTGAGTATTCATTAATAACAGGGACTGTTTCAAGGCTGGGATGTTCAGAACTAGAATCTTTAACATGCACGAGATGATACATACCCCTTAGAAATTATTTTCCTTGCTTGAAAGTAGGAAAGAAGTTGACCCCTGAAAGCTGAAATGCTACCCTTCCACTCTAGGACAGGCTCATTCGGGAACTGAAACTGAACTATTCTATTTTTGCAGTCGACTGTGGCATAGCAGGAATGAAGCTAATCCATGCCGAGAATGACATCAAAATCAGTCATCTCTAACTCTACTAAATCTGCTGACATGGATTTCTGAGATATCATAACCGGACAGTTCCTGTATACCCACCGAGATATGATGGTTTTACCCACTGAGATAGAGACTGAGAAGGGCTCTGCTAGGACTTCAGGACTGATTCCGAAATCGCTTGCTATGTATGGAGTAACAAAAGACAAAGATGCACCTGGGTCTAGCAAAGCATAAATATGAACATGGAAAATCTGTAACGTACCAGTAATGACATCAGGAGAATTTTCCCGATCCTACCGAGACTGAAGAGCATAGAGTCTATTTGGGCGTTGCCCACTGGTAGCACTAGAAATGACACCCTGCTGATTCGGGCAACT
>NW_025869259.1:0-3852 GCF_002878395.1 Capsicum annuum
TTATTTTTCTTTTCTTTCTCGTTTGTGTTCAATTTTCTTCTTTTTTTCTTTTGTTTTCAATTTCTTACCACACTTTTCCTTTTTCATTTTTCTTTCTACACTTTTTTCTTTATTCTCGTTCTTCTTACGTACCTTTATAATAGCCACCCTCAACTTAGATGATTTTCCTGAGTTCAGGGGCACAGTGTCTAAGGGGGACTAGGGCCAAAACTGGTTCATTATAGAAACGGGAAGGTAAAATTGGTGTTTTAAACAAAAAATTAGTCAATGCAGGCTTAAATATTCAGATCAAAGGGATTCATCACTTATTTTGGTTGGGCATTTAGGATCGGGTTAACTTACAACAAAAAGAGCCTATGATCATCTCCTACTTGACTCACTTAGACCTAGGTAAAATTAATCAGGCAAGTTCTAGATTCCGACACACCGGGAACTCAGTAATACCTCACATGCACTTACATAGGGTTGCATTGCTAAGTACTACTTATCCAGTTATGCAATTGTTTACCCAAATTGTTCTATCCCTAATCCTAATGCCATTATCATACTCACAACAGTCTCACACATATACATCTTACACAGTTAACATAAATTTAGGAGGAGTCTTAAATTTTCAACACCACTCCATTAAACACAAATGCTTTCAGAATAATCATTTCAAATCCACAATTTATGTTTCTAGAATCACAAATCACTGTCAAAACCACAATTCATTACTATTTAGAATTAAAAATCCTTCAAAATCAATACAAAAATAAATAAAATATCAGTTTTCTGCCGTAGGTGCCAATTTTCTCCTTATTTCAGTACCTTGTCAGCATTGAACCTGTAAGTCAAAACAGGCTTTTAGCTACTTAAATTTTCTCTTAGCTACTCCCAGATATTCGAAATTAGATATACCCCCACCCTAACTAAAAAATTGTGCATTGTACCCAGTGGTAAAAAAATAATGTAAAGCAAGGATGAAAGGTCATACCTGGGTGTTCAAGGCGCCAACTCAACAACATCAGCATGAGGGCCCTCAAATTGGGTCCCACTCTCATCATTCAAGACTGAATCATCAATAGTAGTCGGGGGCACAACACCGTCCCCCTCGGAATTAATAACTGGTGGTCTCGAACCACTGGCTCCAGCAGCTATCTCACGGACCCGTGTCTCTCGGTCCAGCTCATCTTGTATGTTATTTGCCTTAGCCTTCTTTTCAGCCTCTTTCTCTTTTCTTCTCGGGTCTCCACAACTGGTACCTCTACCAGGTCCAAAATAGCCCAAATATTAGGAACATAGAATGTAGGCACAACTGTCTCAATCAAGGGCTTTGGAATCGTTGGTATATCATACAGCTCCATGACTATCTTCTTAATTTTACAAACTCCAGACTTGATCTCAGAAATATTGGGTGTCTGCCCGTTACTCAACTATCAAATAATCCTCGACTCAAATGCTTCAAGTCTTCCCTGGACCCGTCTATCTTGGTTCGCGAACTGTGTGCATGCTCCCTTACATGTGACCAACCTTAGCCTTCAGTGTGGCTAGTCTGGTCATGGCCTTGGTCCATATGGCCTGCGAAATCATAATGAGTCCAGAAGGAATACCTCGTGGACTGTGTGGTACAGACTGTATAGAAAGAGGAGCATTAGAAGTACCTGTTGTATCAGTCTATGTAGTCTGCGTCTGATCACTTGTCTTAGCAGCCTCAGCAATCTCAGCCTAGCTGCTTTGTAGGAACATATCATTTACCATATCTGCTGCCTGCCGAGCCTGTTGAGCCAAAGGGTTGGATGCATCTCTAATCAGGCCTAGGTCAGCGGTGTTCATGGCCTCTAATATTTCATTGATACCTAGGAGTTCCTGTACTCCTACAGCCAAATAGATCTGTTTAATAAGACATGGATACACCAACAGAGACTTTTTTCTACCCACAACACGGTCCCTCATCTCTTGGGAAAAGAATTTCCCTACATCAAACTCATAACCGACAATGAACTCGTCTATCATAGCTGCCCGAACTAGGCTTAGAAGATTATTTCCTATGGTGGGACAAAGCCTGTGTTGGGGCAATGTCCACCATGCTTTACCCTAAAATATTTTTCATCCACCAACCAAACATAAGAAAATAAGTAAGAAATGAACTTATTTTCCATGAAAAACATTTTCCTTCGTACCAAACACATCCAAAGTGTGAGATAATTCTTCAAGTCCCTTTTGAACAATTAACCAACTAACAACTTTGTTAATGAGTTTCTCACTTATTATATATATATATAATAGATTTTTAATATAATTACAAGTTATACGAAAATTCTTGGAGGGTTCTTGACCCCACCCGAATGCTAGACCCGCCCTTGAGTATAGTAAATTATTTTTTAAAAAGTTGCTTTATAAGCGTCATGAAAATGAATACTAGAAATGTAATTGAAACAAGTTAGAAGGTCAATTTTGTCTAAATCCAAAATGGCAAAGATGTTTGTCCGTTGTCTACTACTCAGAAATACCCACCCCCAAATCCCACCCCAAGGCCTCTTTTTTTTTTTTCTCCTGTGTTAACGTTCCATTTTCAACCCTCCAACAAACTACCCCTCCCTCTCTCTGGATTTATACAGCAATATATATACACAAGCACGCCAAAATGCAATTGGGAAAATAGAGCACTTGAAATTTGCATTTGATTTGTAAAAATGGTGGTGAATTCGAGCGAAGAGGTGAGGCTTCAGATGGAAGATATAATGTATTAGTGGAATCAATTAGTTTTCTTAACTAGTACGCTATGTGTTATTTGAATCAATTCAGGTTTCTTTGCTGTTTTTCTTTAGTTACATAGGCTGCATTGTGCTGCTCTCATTGTTTTCTGCTCCAGATTTTGATTATCAAAACACATATCAGATATCAGTAAACTCTGTCCTCTAAGGCTAGGATAGCTTAGAAGAATCATCTAGTACGTTTTTTTAGTCTATCGTAGGGTTCGAACCTGAGACCTCGGGCTCTCAGTTCAATTCATTGACTACTGGGCCACATCCTCGGGTGCATTATCATTGGAATTTCGATGCAATTTATCTTCTTGGAATGTGAAGTCCGAGTCCATTTGTGGACAGTTAACTGTCTTTTCTGCCGAAATTATGAAAATAAGACAAACGGTGAGAACAGTTGCGATATTTGAGTCAATTGTGTATTTTTGTGGTATGATTAATCTTTTGTAAGGAATTTTGCTCTCCCTGATGCAATTAATACTGCTTGTAAACGCCAAATCTAAGTTCATTGTGGTTCTTGAATCTTCTGTTTGTACAGTAGGTTAAATGCTTATACATGTAATTTCTGTACAACTATTGAAGATATGAGTTTTTTTTTGGTAAGTAGTGCAAATAGTAATGTGATGACTCAAACTTATTGAGATGTTCTCTTTTAAGGTTTTTTATTATTTATTTTTTTAATTATTTTTTTCTTTAGATTAAGCTGCATTTTGATGTTTTGCTTGTTTCATAATTCCGATACGTATTCATTTTTCTGTGGATTTTCGCCCTGTAATTCATTGGACTCATTAGTCAATTTGTTGGACTGATCAATGTGTGTTATGAATTTTAACGTCTATGTTCATGTAGTGCCAAAATATTCTTCATGGTCATTGTAGTTGTGTATTTTATTTATTTCTAAAGAAATTTATTGGATACAGTTGGATATATGAAAGTTCATTATTGCAAGTGTTGTTGGTTAAATCAATAAATGTTGTTCAATTGCATTTTAAAGTAGATGTGTCTTTAAAGGAACTTTTATTTTCCAGTCAGAAAGAGATCAGCAAAGTGGTGTTCATAAATTGAGGCCAGTTACCATCAAAATCTCTTTGGATACTATTAGATATTA
>NW_025869260.1:0-1625 GCF_002878395.1 Capsicum annuum
CTATGTGACAAAATAATTCACATTGACAATTTCAAAAATAGGTTAAGGGCATGCCATCATCATGACCAAAAACCATCAAATTTGGGTCTTAACCATGACCCCTTAATTAAATCACCATCCCCATGCACCCACATGTGCAAATCAATAATTAAAAACAAGGAAAACCATAATAAAAACATGAGAAACAATATTCACCCCAGAAAAAACAAAACACCCAACCTTTAATTCAAAACCATGAAAACCATACCTTATAACACTTGCCTTTAGTAAAATAACAATGAGGGAAGAGTCAGATGGCTTGGACACAAAGGAAGATGGAGAGAAACAACCCTTGAGAGACTTAATTGATTATCTTGACGAAACCCTAGCCTTTTTCTTGAATGAAAGTTTAAGAGAGATTTTAACAGTTCTTGATTAGAAATACTAGGTTAATAATGTCCTGAAAGATATTTTAAGTTGTTGCCTTAAAGGGAGTTAAAAGCAGAGATATCAAGAATGCCTCCAACTTAAAAAAGTTAAAACATCGCAGGAGGTTACGAGTTGACCCCTGTGACTCTTGACAAAAACTTACTACCTGTACCCTTGAGTCATCACTAAGACATAGAGTTTGACTCCCATACACTATTTACTCTATGAATCCATGGTCCCACTCAGTACCAGAAATTCGACTCGGTTTGTCCAGTCGTATCCCAGACAGAACCCAAAGTGATTGAATAGTAGTTAATATATGACTAAACCTTACCATCAGTAACCTATCCTCAAGGCTTTTAGTGAGCCACTCATACTCAGAGCCAAGTTAACTCACTAAGTTATTGACTTGATTAAGGGACCGACCAAATGAACCGTCACCAACCTTAATGACTCGTACCACCCCAATCATAACCATAGTATAATGCTAACTACCATGAAGTGTACTCCATATGACTAGGGCCACCTAACCCATACCCATACCATACGAGTCATATGGTGAGTCATTACTAGAATACTAAGCCCAAACCTCAGGAAATTTCCAAGGGTCAAAACCCAAGGTATTTCAATTCTCCCCTTCTTGGATCTTTCATCATCGAATAATATGACAAAGTAGTGACTAGCACGATTAAACTCCTAAATGTTTCTACGCTTAACTTTAAGACCAGCACATACTTTACGCATGATTTTCCAGAATGGGAAATAGGAATGGCTACTTATATTTCATGTACTCTTCCACTTCCTATGTTGCCCTTTCAACCTTGTGGTTCCTCCATAAAACCTTTACTGAAGCTACGCGCTTGGTCCCTAACTGAAGAACCTGCCGATCTAAGATTTCAATCGAGACCTCCTCATAAGACAGAGAATCTGAAATACCATCATCCTTGATAGGTACAATCTATGATGGATCATCCACACACTTCCTCAACATAGATACATGGAAAATAATATAAATGGAGCTCAAACTAGGAGGCAACTAAAAATCATATGCATTATTGTGAACTCTTCTGAACAGCAAATATGGACCAATTTACCGGGGACTAAGCTTCCCCTTCTTCCTAGACTGCATCACTCTCTTCATGGGAGACACCTTCAAGATCACCTTATTCCCAACCTCAAACTCTAACTTCTTACGCCTTACATCTACATAGGATTTC
>NW_025869261.1:0-1327 GCF_002878395.1 Capsicum annuum
AACTCAAAGTGATTGACAAATTATATGATGACTCACATGTGTTATTATACTTATTTCATTCTCTCATAATTATGATGATTTTCTTCGGGCTATGTGAGTCTTTCATACATCCTGCATATTTCTTATAAATATTTATGATAATGATGTTTATAAAACTGTATACACCTCCATATACTCGGTTCCCTTCCATGGTACTGACCCACATCTTTGGATGTGGGCTGCACTTTCTTGGAATGTAGGTTCAGGTGCTCAGTTCCAGGTTCGACAGTGATTCTTCGGCCATGCTGTTCTACATCCTCTGTCGTGGTGAGTCCTCATATTCCGAGGATGTGATGTCTGATGTTGGTTTCACGAAATTGTTTACATTTGATAACTGAGTATGAGTCAGTTGGGGCATGTCTAAATGGCTCGCTGGTTTTATTTATTTTCTTAGAGGCTTGTCAGACTAGTATAGATGTTGGGAGTTGACTAATAAGTCTTATTTTGTTATTTTTATGAAATTTTTTAATTTTTGGATGATGATTACTCTGTTGATATTTGAGGGTTATTTATGGACACCCTGTTGATTTGTGTTGAACTAAATGAAAATGGCTCAAAGGGTTAGCTTGGGGCTACTCGTAGCCTCAAGCACCGTGTGACGCTCCGGGACCCGTTTTTTGGGGCGTTACAAACTTGGTATCAGAGCCTAAGGTTTTAAGGTTTCCTAGGGAGTGTGATAAACCACGTTAAGTAGAGTCTTGATCATCGGTGTGTAGCGCGCCACATCTATGAGCAAGAGGCTACAAGACGTTTTAGGAAAAAGTGTGATTCTTTCTTTTAGAAGTCTATTGTGCTTAAAGTGTCTCTCTCTGTTATTGATTCGTGCTCTCTTCTTTTAGAAATATGCCTCCACGTCGAGCGAGAAGAAATAATGATGGTCAACAACCTCAACCCGCTGACCCATTGAATAAAAACGTGTCTCATGCTGAATTTTTGGCAGCCTTTCAGGCGCTGGCCTAAGCTGTTACTGCAAATGTTCAGGCCAACCCGACCCCGGCTCCACAGTAGCAGAGAGGTGATTCAGCTGCTGCCAGGATTCGTGACTTCATGCGGATGAATCCTCTGGAATTCTATAGGTCAAAGTCTGATGAGGATCCATGGTTATTTTTAGAGGAGATGCGAAAGATTACTCAGGTGATGCATGTATTTGAGGAACATAGTGTGGAGTTGGCTGCGTATAGGTTGAAAGGCCTTGCTTATAACTGGGTTGTTGCTTGGAGAAAAGGTAGAGGTGAGGGAGTTGTCTTTACAACTTGGCAAGAGTTCCAGGATGTATTCCTGGATAAGT
>NW_025869262.1:0-1522 GCF_002878395.1 Capsicum annuum
TAACTCGACAAGATCTCAAACATTATTGTCTTTCGTAGACTTAAACTATCTTCATGACTTCGATACATTTAGCAAAATATTCACATGATTTCGCTTGACTAATTGCTATAGGATCATCTTCGAATCTTATTTCACACTCATGTTCTTGAAGATAAAAAAATATAATCATTCAACAATTGCGTTTCTTATTTCTCTAATCGATCTTCTTTTAGGAACTTCAACTTGAGGTTGTTGAACATTAGGTAATGTCGTTTTATTTTCTTCATAATTCTGATTTACAGTTTGAAAAATATTTGGTAAATTAATATGATCATTTTTACTAGAATCAATATGTTCAAATTCCTGTTTGCACAATATGATTGTTTTGATTACTCTCACAATAATCAACATCCTAATTAAATTTGGCATTTTCAATTTCAAAAAAGAACCTATTTGAGGAGTCATATAACTTAAAACCTCTCGATTTTTTTTGAAGTAACCTACAAAGTAGCAACTAACAGTTCTTTAATCCAGTTTCGTTTCATTAGTCTTGCAAGGCGTTGTTTCTATTGGACACCCCCAATCATGGAGGTGACTAATACTAGACTTCTTACCAGTTCAGAACTCGTACGAGGTCTTATTTGTTGCTTTTCTTGGAACTTTGTTTAGTATCTAAACTATAATTTTTAAAGCTTCACCAAAGCAATTCTAGTAAAGAAAAATGACTAATAATTGTTCTTACCAAATTCTTAAGAGTTTGATTTCATTTTTCAGCTACACTATTTTGACTTGGAGTCCCCGACATAGTGTATTGATGTATATTACTACACTTTGTCAAATACTTTGCAAAAGGTCCTAGGCGTTATTAAATGGAGTCCCCGACATAGTGTATTGAGGTATATTACCACACTTTGTCAAATACTTTGCAAAAGGTCCTGGAGGTTATTCACTTGATCTATCGTATCTATCGTAATATTCTCCTCCACGGTTAGATTTGACAACATTATTTTCTTGGTAAATTGACTTTCAACTTCAGCCTTGAAAATTTTGAAAGTACCACATATAGTGACTTCTCATAATTAAATAAAGATTTCCGTAACGAGAGAAGTCATCTATAAGTTCATAAAATATTATTGACCATTCCATGAAGCCATAGGAAATGAACCACAAATGTCTGTATCTATCAACTCTAATGGTTCTTTACTCCTATAAGAACCTCTTCTGATTGTATTTGTTTGTTTTCTCCTAATACATTCTATACAAATTTTAAAATATAATAAATCTAGGGAATAAAAAATTTCTTCTGACACAAACCTTTGTATTCTTTGTTTAGAAATATAACCCAATCACTTAAGCCATAATATTAGTGAATTCTCGTTTGTTATTGTTTTTAGTAACGAAGCTACTTGAATGCAGGTTTTCATTGCTTCATGAGGCTGGTATGTTTAAGTTGTATAACATATCAATAGAAGTACCAGTTCCAACAATATTAGAACTTAGAGAAATACTACAAATTTTATTTTCAATAGAATAATTGTATTTA
>NW_025869263.1:0-5643 GCF_002878395.1 Capsicum annuum
CATGGTTTGAATTGAATTATATCCATGTTTATGTTGTTGTTTGATTTCCAAGTTGAAGTCTTTAATGACTATCATGAAAATATTTTAGTATATGGTTGAAATTCTTGCATTGGAAGTGTAAAATGTTGCCATGAAGTATTATTTAAATATTCATGCCTAAGCCTAAAGATATGCATGCAAGGTGTCTGATAAAATGCCTAAGAGGATAGGAATTATGCCTTATGACTCATTTGTGACCATAATTGATAAATCCATGTTTCTCCCTTCTGTTTGATATGACTCCCACATTATTGTTATGCTTTGTAATGGATTTATGTAATGCTCATGAGATTAGGCTTCTGAAATTATGATATGTTTACATGCATTCCTATTCATGTGTAAGGTTATAGCATGCAAATACTTCATGAAAATCCCCAATGATTGTACTATGAATTATTGACTAGGGTCATATGTCAAGAAGTATCATGTCTTGTTAGTTTTATGCTATCGAGTCCTGGGGATACTTGTACCCAATAATTCAGCTGTGTGCCTAGACCAGTTCAGTTTTCAAGATACTCTCAATCAAGCCATGTTTAGTAGAATTCAGTCAGTCTCATGACTTAGGAAAACTCATTAATCTCAGTGATCTCAGTAATCTCAACCAGTTATACGATCTCAATAATATTTCGTCAGTCAACGGAACTTAGTGAACTCAGTCCAGTCAGTTCAGTATAATTAATTCAGTGTCTAATAGATAGGAGTAGGATTCAGAACTGAGTGAGCCCAAGGATGGGAACTCATCTGTTATTAGAGGGTGTGATTCTTAGAAGTAATCTTTGCACTCCAGAACTACATAGCCAGTGTAGGTTGAGACATCAAACCTTTTATTTCAGGGTAGATGAGGTGGCTTGACCTGTTATATGAGGGTCCCACTGTTCTCCTTAGAGTACCTGTTAGATGAGGGATTACTCACATCTTGTCCTTACTAGTGGCGCGGTATTAGACCCTTCTAATTGGGTTTACATATTGGACCTCAACTCATTATTATCTCATTTGGGGCATATCGGTTATATGACTACTTCCCATAGTTACAGTCTCAGTCTTAGTCACAGTAATAGAACTCAGATAGTTCTACAGAATTTAAGGTAGTCATATACAGTCACGCAGCTCAATACGGAACTCAACTAGTTTCATCAGAAATATTACCATCAGACACAGTCATTCAGATAATAGTATATCAGTTATACGAAAATGTAATACCCCAGATTTTTCCTAGCTAATTTTATCACAAGAATGTCTTGTATTATATTTTAAATTGAATGATGGTTATTTCATTAGGAATTTTCAAGATTTTTCCTTTTTCTCGTATGGGAAATTCAATAAGCTTTCCATCGATATAAGATTCGCCCAAATTCGATAACCATGTCAGAAGTTATGACTATTTCAAGTTCCCATCGTAAAATAGTGCAATACTAGCCAGTGGCGTGCTGCGCCACAAGAGGAAATGGCATTTGGAAAATTCCAATAAGGGTCCGCAATTATGGCGCATCATGCCAAGGCCCAAATTCAGAATGGTCCTTTTCCTGTGTCTTAGCACGATTTTCTCTGCGTCGCGCCAATGTTCCAGGTCGCAAAGCTCCGTGTCGCGCATCCCTCAGTTTTTAAATTATCAAATTCTATTGACATGGTGTGATAGCGCTGCGTCGCACCAGCGGTTCAGTTTAGGAAAATTTTACTAAAATTAAATGACGCATCTAGGATTAAAAGGGTTAACTTCCCACCCCTATTTAAGCCCTTTAACATATGATTCATCCATTTTTCACCCAAAATACACTCTCTTCTATCAAAAACCTCTCAAGAACAAGCTAGGGTTTTCATAGAAGATCTAATTCCAAGAAATTTTCTTCATCAATCTTCACGAAATCTCAAACTAAGGTATGCATAGTGTTTATTCATGGACTCCTTTCATCCATGAAGCTCAAGAATCCTTTTTTTCTAAATTCAAGCTTATGGATTTTCTTATGAATTTCGTGAATTACCTGCTCTTGTTCATGTGGATAATGGGAAATTAAATTCTACTCCATGTTGAGTGATAAATTCTATGTGGTTTAAATTATTATAGATATATATTCATGCAAACCTATGACTAAACCCTTGAATGATGAAATTAGAATTGAACCATGATGTTTAATTATTGTACAATGATGTTTACATGTACCGTGCCTACAATATGATTGATTTAGTGCCTAGATGAAGGAAAAGTGCCTAACTATCATGATACCATGAAATCTCCATATATGTACAAGTTATGCCTACCACATGTTTTGATGAAATGCTTCAATAAATGTATTATAGATTATGATATTAGTTATATGTTCAAGTAAGTTATACTTGGTCAGTTTCCTTCCATCGAGTCCTAGGGGTACTCTTACTCAAAACATTAGCTATGTGCCTAGAGCCATGTTATGTTTTCACAATACTCTCAGTCAAGCTATGATCCTTAGACTTTAGACAGTCTTATGACTTAGAAAATCTCAATTGTCAGATATTAGCAGTATTTTATCAGTCAACAGAATTCAGTAACTCAGCCCATGTTTAATTTAGTAAATCATGTTCAGAGTCTAGTCATATGAGAGTAGGAATCAGCACCGAGTGAACCCAAAGATGGGAACACACACTATCAGATGAGGGTGTGATTCTTAGAAGTCATCCTTGCATTCCCGAACTATGTAGCCAGCATAGGTTGAGTCATCAACACTGTCCAATAAGAGTTGATGAGGTGGATAAGGACTGTCAGATAAGGGCCCCAGCATTCTCTTTTGGGTACACTATTAGATAAGGGTCACCCACTGCTTGTCCTTACCAGTGGCGCGCTATTGACACCCTTCTAATTGGGGTTACAGATTGGACCCCAACTCAACCATAATGATGTATCAGGGATATGTCGGTTAGATAACTAGTTCCCATATTTTTATGTTACAGAATCAGAACTGTCAGACATAGTCAATCAGTCTCAGTAATAAAACTCAGATAGTTTTTCAGATTTAAGGACTATCAAATACAGTCAACTCAGATACAGTATGGGACTCAGCTAGTTTTATCATATTTAGGACTGTCAGATACAGTCACTCATGTTATCAATTATATCAGTTATCAGTATTTCATGTTATCAGTATTTAGATTTAATAATCATGTTATCATGATATCAGTGTTACTTATTATGTCTCATGCATGTATTCTCACGATCATGATAGTCAGTCTACTATTGTTATTGTTTATGCATATGAACCTCATGTATTCATACTACCACACACACATACCAGTACATTCAAAATACTGATGCATTTACACTATGGTGTCTTATACCATAGGTTCAGAGATACGAGCTCCAGAGCAACAGTAGATTCTAGATATCTATAGATAGAGTTTGAAGTGAGTACTCATCTTTTGAGAAAATGATTATTTTCCCTATTATCTCATTAATCAGTTTATTAGTTAGAGTTAGTTGGAGACATATCCCATCAACTCCTTACTCAGACAGTTCAGTCAGTTAGAGGCTTTCTAGACTATCATGTTTCAAACTTCAGTATTTTTAGTTTTGTTTTTTGTGGGTATTCTATTACCCCACACAGATGTTATATCATTCAGATCATGTTCAGTATTGAACCTTATGGCCTTTCAGTTTATGTTTCTGCATTATAAAGTATTTTATACAGTATATAGGTACAGATATCAGTCATGGGTTAGCTTATGGTCCTTCGGGGTCATGATCACCGTGTAGCATTTCGGATATCAGATTTGGGGCATTACAGAAAACCTATGTTATCAGTATTCAGACTCAGTAATCAGTGTTGTCACAATCTCATTTACAGTTATGTATTCATGCATGTATTCCTACGTTCATGTTAGTCAGACAGTCAGTATTATTCATGCATATGAACCCTTGTATTCAGCCTACCTCACTTGCATACCAGTACATTCAATCGTACTCACATATTCTTTTCTTTTGCACTATGGTGTTTTATACCATAAGTTCAGAAGCACGATTTCCAAAGTATCCTTAGTAGATCAGACGTTCAGCAGCCAGACTAGCAGTGAGTCCTCATCATTCGAGGATAGCATAGTTATTTTATTACTTTATTATTTAAGTAGTCCAGAGTTAGTTGGGGATATGTCCCATCAACTTCACAGTTTTTAGACAGTTTAGAGGCTTCCAAACTATAGTATGTTCAGATAGTTATTTTATTTTTGGTATTGTGATACCGTATTATTCAGATGTTCTGTTTTATTAGATTTTTGAACCTTATGGACTTTCAACCTTTTTCCATATTTATACAGCATATTATGTAGTTCCAAGTTACAGATATCAGTCATAGGTTAGCTTATGGTCCTTCGGGGTCATGAGTACCGCGTAGCATTTCGGGTACAAGATTCGAAGCATTACAATACTTTAATCCCCTCAATTACTTTTCTAGTTTTACACGTTGATTATAGTATCTGAGAGTTGTAATTCTATGTATTCCCTTGGGATTCAACCCCAACCTTTACTGGGTTACTATATTTGACAGTGATCACATAATCTTTAAATTAAAGGTGTAGCTTGGGCATTATAAGCCTCTCATATGGATTTCATGTTATTTCAAATGGATGTTAAATGTGTCTTCTTGAATGGTTATATGATGGAAGAAGTATATGTGAAGCAGCCACCAGGCTTTGATGGTATTGACTTTTCTTATCATGTTTACAAACTTGACAAAGCTCTATATGAACTTAAGAAATCTTCAATAGTTTGGTATGACAGGTTTTCATCTTTTCTCTTGGAGCATCAATATATAAGGGGGGGAATTGATGACACATTTTTTATAAGTAGAGAGGAATCTAAGCTCCTTATTGGAAAAAAAAAATATATATATATATATATATGGATGACATAATCTTTGGAGCTACTGATGATGTATTCTGTAATGAGTTTGCCTCCTTAATGAGTAGTGAATTTAAACTAATCATGATGAGAGAACTGACTTCTTCCTAGGATTATAGATAAATAAAACTAAAGCTAGAACATCCATACACCAATAGAGATATGTCAAAGAATTGATGAAGAAATTTTAAATTGATAGGGCTAAGACCAAAAAATACTCCTAGTGCTATTACCACAAAGCTTGACAAAGATAAAGTAGGTTCATTTATTGTTGAGACAAAATATAGAGGAATGATACGCTCCTTCTTATATCTTACTGCTAACAGACCTAGTATTGTGTCCAGTATGGGATTATGTTCTAACTTTCAATCCTCTCCTAATAAATCTCACTTAAAGGCTATAAAAAGGATCATAAGGCATTTCAAAGGTACTCAAAGATTTGTTCTCTAGTACCCTGTTGGAGATTCAATAGATCTCATTAGAAATACTAATGTTGACTATGCTATATACATGGTGGATAGAAAAAACACATCTAGAATGGACATTTCTTAGGATTGTATGTTGTCTCTTAGGCAAAAAAAAATATAATTTAGTAGTTATGTCTGCTGTTGAGGCTTAATATATAGTTGATGTTATTTGTTCTTCTCAACTTTTTTGGATAAAACACCAACTCGGTGACTATGGTATCAATCCAGGATGTTTTCCTATTTTGTATGATAATAGAAATACAATCAACATGGAAA
>NW_025869264.1:0-2781 GCF_002878395.1 Capsicum annuum
CCATCACCTGCAATGTACAAATATATTAGTATATAGTGTACACATTATAATATGTAAGTGTCTGTGAAGTAGAAATAAGAAGTAATACCTTTATTTTATTTGATAGAATGAGATTTTCCCTCATTATTATCTTGTATTTGTTTCCCAGTTCTGTAAATATTGCTTCTGAATACTGTCTATGCTCATTATTCCATCTCATGACTAAATCCATCATAAATTATAGGAATTTTTTAATTGACAAGTCTCTTACATCTCTATTTGCTGAATTTATGAATTCTGCTATGTTTGAAGTCATGCACATCGACCTATTGACATGGGCATCAGCTATAGACCATTTTTCATAGCCTATATCAAACAGATACTCCTTCACCCTATTATCGATTTTGTTTATGTCTTCCATAAGCCGATCAAAGTCTGTCTTTATGTATGTTCTGGCCATTGTAAAGAAGATCCCCTTTAATTATTTTTTATTCTTCTTAAATCTACCCTTGATGTTGTTCCATAAATGGTAGATGCATATACAGTGAGCCACATTTGGATATACAAGTGCAACAACTTTTAATATGCTGTCATGCCTATCAGATACTATGCACATGCCTTCTCTTTCACCAAAAGTAATGTTAAACATGCGGAAAAACCATTCTCATGAAGCATTATTTTTACAATCAACAACAACATATGCTCATGGCAAAATATGTCCTGATTAAAAAAGTGGAAAAGTGTCTATCAGTGCATGCCAGCATATAAATAATTTTGTCTAAAAAAATTTCATAAAACTCACCTGCTGCATCCAGCACACTAGCAAACAACATTGTTCCCTTGTATGCAGATTTCAGAAAAGTTCCATCAACAACAATGGTAGGCATACAATATCTCCAGCCCCTAATTGATGTGCTTAATGCGACAAAAACATATAAAAAATAATTGTCCTCCATTTTGTGTAGTGTTGTGAATGATCCAGGATTTATTGTGTTTACTATGTATAGGTAAGCTAATTTAGCATAAGATTCACGCAAGGAACCTCTGACCAGTTCAAGTGCTTTTTCTTTGGCTCTATATGCTTTTTTATAGTTCATCCTAATTCCGTACAAGTTTCTCATTTCTTCCATTATTTCTGCTGGAGAGTATGTTGACTTTAGATTTAGAAAGTTGTGCTTCACCATTTTAGCGATGGTTAAAGAAGTAGCATGCCGTTCTGAAAGCATTCTGTCCGCAATGGGACAAGTGTGATCATTGACAAATTTGGTCACTATGAAAACTTCTAAATTTTGTTGACTTGAAGATCTAAAAGTCCAATTGCATCTTTGATTGATACACTTAAGATAGTACCTAGATACATTTATATACAATAAATGTATATGCAGTACATTGTTCATATCCAATATATATTTAGGTGCTATACAATGCAGTACTTTATATGCAGTATATATACAGGTCTTATATAGTAGTTACATAGTCTGTACACAGGTCATATGCAGTTTATATACAGGTCCTATACAGTAGCTACAATATTATGTGCGGTATTTATGCAAATTTATACCAACATTCCGATAAAATATAAAACTTACACATTGTTGACACAGGTCATATAAAGTAGTTATATAGTCTAATATGCAATATATATATATGCAGGTGCTAGACAGAAATTACACAGTTCATATGCAGTACTTTATATGCAGTATATATACAGGTCCTATATAGTAGTTATACAGTCTATACACAGGTTATATGCAGTTCATATACAGGTCCTATACAATAGTTACAATATTACATGAAGTATTTATGCAAATTTATACCAATATTTAGTAGATATGCAACATTTATTCAGTTCCTATACAGTTGTTACACAATTTAAGCATACTATTTCTATAATTTTATACATTTATTTCAACCAGATATAGAACTTATATATTATTGTAATAAAGTATTTATATAGTTTATAAAAGTAGTTATATTCAAAATATAGAGGTGCTATGTATTTGCTAATTAATTCAAAAGACAAATACTAGTTCTTAGATATATTCAAACTGTATATAGGTATTATACATGATTGACACAAATGATATGCAGTTTTATTAAGCATTGTAGCAAAAAAATTACACCCCCCAGCTCAGATGAGTTGATTAGTGCACCTCACCAAAGAATGTGGATAAATGAAATACTATAATACACAAATTTCATAAGAGTAGAATGCATTTGAAGTAAAATAATATTGTTGCTATTACATTGCTATGAAAAGAATAGTCTTTTTTTAACGAAAAAAATGGAAAAGATAAAAGTGCTCTTGCAGCAACATCCTATTAGATTCTTGTTGGAGCATTTTCACATGTTCTTCGATTGTGTCCTGTTTTTCCACAGCTCCTACATGAAATTTGTTGCTTAAAGTAGTCCATAATGCCCTTTCCTCGATTGTTCTTTTTTGATCTTCCTGATTTTGATTTTTCAGATTGGTGGCAGTACTATATTAGCTATATCTCTGTTGGGATGTGCCAAGCTGTTTCATCAGGAAGTGGTGCAACTGAAAGTTTATATGCTTTCAAGAAGTTTTCTCTTGTGTAATATAGAGCACAATAGCTTTGTAAGTCCATATGCATGTAAGTTAGGACCGCCATAGCATGTGGACAAGGTATGCTATCTACTTGAAATTGTAGGCAGGAATATTTTTTTCACGCATGCAAACAATGTTTCATTTTCCAGTTTCCTCAATGACTACATAAGAATAATGAGTAGAACCCCATCACCTGCAATGTACAAATATATTAGTATATAGTGTACACATTA
>NW_025869265.1:0-1477 GCF_002878395.1 Capsicum annuum
AAGGGAGTTCACCTCTCTATAGGGGCTCTGAACTTAGAATTCAATTTCTAACTATTTGATTTACCTGTGGGAATTCATACTTCATCTTTTGTAAGTTTAATTACTTTGAGTCACGAATATAATTTTTGCTATCTCTTTCTTTCTTATGTGAAACAAAAACCCACAACTAGGGTTGTGGGATCTGTGATTATTCCTCCATGGATTTGATATTTGGTTAGGGTTCGAGTTATTGTAGGAACATCTTGATAATTATTTTGTATTCATTAATTTCTGTTGGTTGTAAACAATAGGCCTTGCTTACTATTGATTTTCTTGAGATAAGAAATCAACCCTAGTAAGAAGTGAATTATTAATGAGGATTTGGGAAGGTTAAGTTCTCATCTAATGATTAATACTGGAACAAGATTGATCAACTCGAGATAAAATCAGTATGAATAGAATGCTTTCTTAAGTTCAAGAGAATTAGGGAGTTCAACATCTAGGTAGGTTGAGGAACACTTAGATAGACAGCCAAAACTGATAATTTGGTGTTTCCCATAAGCCATGAGAATCCAATACTACAACTATTATTCAATGGAGGATTACTAATCATAGTGATAACAACCCTAGTTCCTCTATATCATTGATTTGAACCGTTGGAATTTTAGTTTTGAGCTCTAAAGCAAATTAAAACTTTAACATTTGTTTAATCATTGAAAACCCCTATTTTATCTTTTCGTATCATTTTTTTGAATTTAACTTGTAGCTTTAGTCTCAAACTATTTTAATCGCCACTCATATTGTTCCATGTGGATTCGACCCTAATTCCAAAGTTGTGTAAATATATTGATGATGACCGCCTTGCACTTAATTGACGTGTAAGTTGAGCGTTATCAAACTCCTACTCATATGCAACATTACCAACCCTCCTTAAAACCATGTACAAACCGACATACCGGGGACTAAGCTTCCCTTTCCTTCACCTTACATCCGTATAAGACTTTTAGCGACTTTGGGAAGCCTTCAGTGTATTTTAAATGAGCTTCACCTTCTCTATAGCTTGGTGAACCATATTGGGACCAAATATCTTTGCCTAAACAACCTTAAGCCCACTAAATAAGTAATCTATACCTCCTACTATACAACACCACAAACAACGCCATTCAACTGCTAGAGTGGTAGTTATTATTATAGGCAAGCTCTATAAGAAGAAAATGTTCAACCCAACTACCATCATGGTTAATTATATAAGACCAAACCCTATCCTTAATGTCTAATTAGTTCTTTCTGCTTGCCCATTCGACTGTGGGTGAAAAGCAGTACTAAGACTCACTTTGCCCCCCAAATATTTCTGAAATGATTGCCAAAAGTGAGATGAAAACTACATACCGCAATCCGAGATGATGGAAATAGGAACACCATGCAAATTCACAATCACTTGGAGGTACAACCTCGCATAATCCTTTGCCAAAACATTGGTCCTCACCGGAAAGATATG
>NW_025869266.1:0-1080 GCF_002878395.1 Capsicum annuum
ACATTACCCTATCCTATTTGAACCATTCAAAACCAACTGTGTATAAACATGAAGCACAATAATGTGACACAAGGGAATCGGCATTATATTAACAACAAACAACCATGCATATATACAAGTCACACTACCTAAACAAGTAAGCAACTAGCAATATGAAATGTACCCTCGCAGAAGTCCCTCTCACACATATGAAATAATGCATGTTAATGTAGGGAAAGTCAAGAGACACTCAAACTCAAAAGAGAAGTTCCAATCAATGTGCATGGAATACCATAGGCTTTCCATTATTTTCTTTACATTTTTTTTTGGACAGTTAAGTTATGATCGCTATAGGACTTTATTCGGCTTGTAATGTGGGCTTCGGGGGCTGGTATAGTACATATGGATATATCAATTGACTAAACCTCCTTGGCACTACATTAAATTTGGGGTCCATACTTTAACTAATTTTTTATTACTCAACCCTTATTTCTCCCTTTTTACTCTTTATTGCACATTCAGGTTGGGTGTAGCAGATAAATAAGGAAAAGAAAAAAAACTGTGAAAATGTGAAAAAAGAAGAATAAAGCCACACCCAACCTGAATGTGCAATAAAGAGTAAAAAGGGAGAAATAAGGGTTGAGTAATAAAAAATTAGTTAAAGTATGGACCCCAAATTTAATGTAGTGCCAAGGAGGTTTAGTCAATTGATATATCCATATGTACTATACCAGCCCCCGAAGCCCACATTACAAGCCGAATAAAGTCCTATAGCGATCATAACTTAACTGTCCAAAAAAAAATGTAAAGAAAATAATGGAAAGCCTATGGTATTCCATGCACATTGATTGGAACTTCTCTTTTGAGTTTGAGTGTCTCTTGACTTTCCCTACATTAACATGCATTATTTCATATGTGTGAGAGGGACTTCTGCGAGGGTACATTTCATATTGCTAGTTGCTTACTTGTTTAGGTAGTGTGACTTGTATATATGCATGGTTGTTTGTTGTTAATATAATGCCGATTCCCTTGTGTCACATTATTGTGCTTCATGTTTATACACAGTTGGTTTTGAATGGTTCAAATAGGATAGGGTAATGT
>NW_025869267.1:0-3687 GCF_002878395.1 Capsicum annuum
TGCAGGTGCCATTCTATATGGTGGAATAGATATAGGTTGAGTATTTGGAATAAGATCAATGCCAAAGTCTATTTCCCTTTCAGGTGGAATTCCTGAAAGATCTTTGGGAAAAATATCTGAATATTCACCTACAACTGGATCTGATTCAAGGCTGGGAGTTTCGGAATTGGTGTCCTTAACTCAAACAAGGTGATAAACAAATCCTTTAGATATCATTTTTCATGCCCGAAGGTAGGAAACAAGCTGATCTCTGAACGCTGAAGTACTATCCTTCCACTCAAAAATGGGTTCATTTAGAAACTGAAACTGGACTATTCTATTTTTGCAGTTGACTGTGGCATAGCAGGAATGAAGCCAATCTATGCCGAGAATGACATCAAAATTAGTCATCTCTAATTCGATTAAGTCTGCTGAAGTGACTTTCTGAACTATCATAATCGGGCAGTTCTTGTATACCCGCTGGACTGTGATGGTTTTACCCACTGAGGTAGAGATTGAAAAGGGCTCTACTAGGATTTCGGGACTAATTCCAAAATGGCCTGCTATATAGGGAGTAATAAAAGACAAATAAGCTCCTGGATCTAGCAAAGCGTAAATATGCACATGAAAGATCTGTAACGTACCAGTAACTATATCAGGAGAATTTTTTTGATCCTGTCGGGACTAAAAAGCATAGAGACAATTTAGGCATTGTCCACTAGTAGCATCAGAGGTGGCACCCCGAACTGAGCTGAGGAATGGAGATGACTCTGATAACCTAACTGAGGGTAATCTCTGACTCTGTAGCCTGGCTTGCCTTAATCGAAACAGACATCACTACCAGCTCTGTAAGCACCCTTGTGGTTCTTACCACAAGTCTGACAAAGAAGATTAGTTCGGGTATTGCTAACACTGCCCTGAGACCTAGAGCCTAGCGCTCTATCTCTGTTACCCTCCCTGAACTTAGGAACTGAGCACTGGCTAAAAAAGGGGCTAGAACTAATGACTTAGGATAAAACTGGGAACGGTTTCCTCCTTCTAATTTAGGCTGAGAGAAGTTGAAACTACCTATCTTTGCTTTCTTATTCTACTTCTCCCTCTGCTTAATATTCTGATCCTCTATCTACTGAGCATGAGTCATAAAACTGACTAAAGTCATGTCACTGTTCAACATGGCAGATTTGAACTCATTTACCATGCTATTATTTACGCCTGAAGCGAACTTACTTATCTTGTCTCTACTGTCGGCAACCGCATGATGGTCATATATGGATAATTGAGTAAACTTAATAGAATACTTTTTCACCGTCATATTGCCCTGCTTAAGGTTGATGAATTCTAGTACCTTAGCCTCTCTAAGCTCTTGGGGAAAAATCTATCTAAGAATGCAGTGACAAACTCCCCCCACTCTATAGGACCTGCATCATTTGACCTCTCTGACTTCCACTGTTTGAACCAAGCATGAGCCACATCTTGCAAATGATATACAACTAGCTCATCACTCTCAACAGTAGTCACCCCCATGATATTTGTCACCTTTTAAACCTGATCAATGAATTCCTGAGGGTCTTCATCTACCTTAGACCCAAGGAAGGACGGAGGATTCATTCGGGTAAAGTCCCAAATCCTAGCTGCGGCTGAATTGGCCATTGGATTGGATGTAATGATTGCTGACCATTCATTTTGAGTGGAAAATGACTGACCGAGAGTAGTGAATGCGGCTCTGAACTCCACATGAGAAACATGATCGCCCAAAGGATCTTCGAGCTGAGGGACTGACTGATTTTCATTTCTTTTTTTAGGAGGCATATTCTATAGAAAAAAGGGGAAAATAGATTAGACTGAGAGATTGACTTGAGATTATGCTCACTGGCACGACATGAATACTAAAAGAAGGGAAACTATTCCTAAAACATCTTATAGCCTCTTGCACAAAAATGTGGCGCACAACACACTTATGTATAAAACTCTACTAGATGCGGCTTTCAGACTTCCCAGGACTCTATTGAATTTTAGGCTCTGATACCAAGTTTGTAATGCCCAAAATCTAGTACCCGGAATGCTACATGGTACTCATGACCCCGAAGGACCACAAGGTAATCCATGGCTGTTATTTGTACTTGTATAGTGCATAAAACACTTTATAATGCGAAAACATGAACTGAAAGGCCATAAGGTTCAATACTGAACATGATCTCAATGATATAACATCTATTTGGGGTAATAGAATACCCAAAACAAAACTGAACATACTGAAGTCTAAAACATGATAGTCTAGAAAGCCTCTAACCGACTGAACTATCTGAGTAAGGAGTTGATGGGACATATCCCCAACTAACTCCAAATAATAAACTGATTAATGAGATAATAGTGAAATAATTATGTCCTTGAAAGATAAGAACTCACTTCTAACTCTGTCTGTAGATATCTGGAATTGACTGTTGCTCTGGAGCTTATATCTCTAAACCTATGGTATAAGACACCATAGTGCTAATGTGTCGGTACTTTGAATGTACTGGTATACATGTGAGGTAGGCTGAATGCATGGGGTTCATATATATGAACAATAATAATAACTGACTAACTATCATTAGCGTATGAATACATGTATGTGACATAACAACTGACACTAATACTGTGATAACATGATTACTGAATTTGAATATAACTGATAACATGAGTGACTATATCTGACAGTTCTGAATCTGATGGAACTATCTAAATTCTGTACTGTATCTGAGTTGACTTTATCTGATAGTCCTAAAATTTGAAGAACTATCTGAGTTCTATTACTGAGACTAATTGACTACATCTGACAGTCCTGATTTTCTAACATAAAACTGTGGGAAGTAGTTATCTAACCGATTTGCCCCTAATATGCCATTATGGCTGAGTTAGGGTTCAATCTGTAACCTCAATTAGAAGGGTATCAATACCACGCCACTATTAAGGATAATCTATGGGCGAACCTCATTTGATAGTGTCCCCTATACGAGAATGGTGGAGCCCTTATCTGACAGTGCTTATCCACCTCATCAACCCTCATCGAACAATGTTGATATCTCAACCTATGCTGGCTATATAGTTCTGGAACTCAAGGATGACTTCTAAAAATGACACCCTCATATGATAGTGTGTGTTTCCATCCTTGAGTTCACTCGGTGCTAATTCCTACTCCCATCTGAATAGACTCTGAACATGATTTACTGAACTGAACATAGGATGAGTTACTAAATTCTGTTGACTGATGAAATACTACTGATATCTAACAATTGACTGAGTATATGAGATCATGGAGATTTCATGAGTCATAAGATAGTCTGAAGTCTAAGAATCTTAGCTTGACTGAGAGTATTGTGGAAACATGACATGGCTCTAGGCACACAACTAATGTTTCGGGTATGAGTACCCCCAGGACTTGATGGAAGGAAACTGACCAAGCATAACTTACTTGAACATATAACTAACATCATAATCCATAATACATTTATCGAAGCATTTCATCAAAACATGTGATAGGCATAACTTGTACATACATGGGGATTTCATGGTGTCATGCTAGTTAGGCACTTTTCCTTCATCTAGGCATTTAATCAAACATATTATAGGCATGGTATATGTAAACATCATAGTACAATAATTAAACATCATGGTTCAATTCTAATTTCATCATTCAAGGGTTTAATCATAGGTTTGCATGAATTTATA
>NW_025869268.1:0-4253 GCF_002878395.1 Capsicum annuum
TGTGAATTCATGACTAAACTTACTCATGAACATGCAATGGTAAAGTTGTCAAGTTCGAACTGAAAACTGAGCATGGATCTGAATACCAACTTTAGCACTGAAATATGAACATGAGAATGAGTAAGATTAAGGAAAATTGTTACCTTAAACTGATAATACCAATAAGTTTCATATTAATTACTCCATATGCATGATCGGAAACATGAGAACATAACTAAGTCTGGGACATGGTAGATACATTGAATATCATGATCTGAACTGAATCTTAAAAACATGGCCTACGAATGAAGGTGAAGTTTCAAGGTTAACTAATGAGTACCCCTTCTCCATACTGGATTCATAAAAAAAAAATAGAGCAGCATATTTATGTCATGACATTTTGGGGGTATGATGTATCTCACCCTTGGGAAACTATGTCCCTCAAAGAATACTATCTTAGATGAGCTAGTGAGGGAAATTGAGGTGATGCACAAGACACATAGGAACTGATTCATGACTTAATAGCTAGGATCTGAAACTGATACATGATACATGTACTGAGCTGAACACGAGTGCCTAAATACACTAACTTATCCGATTAACTGAATAACTAATAGCTGAATACTGGCTCTACAAAGCTAAACTATAGTTAGTCTGAATAGCTGGGCTTAGATTTTTGAGTTTTATGCATAGAAGATAAGGACTAATTGATAGAATGAGGTATCTGAGCATAGATTCATGAAGTCTGTATTATTTTCGAATGCGAGACCAAGCATATTACATGGCTCTGAGTAATTCTATAAACTGGGGTACTGAAACTCTGATAACTAATTACTGACAACCTGAATGCTATGGTCAAGCCTATCTGTAACTAAACTGAGTTTCAAATTTGGTTACTAAACTGAAGATGAGATTATAACTAAGCCTATATCCAGTACAAAAGTACTAAATTCAAGGACTGAACATTGATCACTGAGTGCTGGATACTGAAACTATAATTAAGTTGGCAATTGAGTTTTTTAATGGCTACATGCTGGGGACTGACATAAGTCAAGGATCTAAATGTACGCTTACACTTTGTACTTTCCCAACTTCTAAATACGACCCCTTTCTAGATGTTTACTTATACATTTATCATGACATGCAAACCTATCTTCGCAACTACATCCTCTGGTAAAGTAAGCATGCAACAATCTTCCCTTATCTAAACAACTGCTAATCACTACACTGTTCCATAAAGAGAGCTAACTGGAGGAGTAAATTAAGAGGACCTGAAACATGAATAGATACAAACTAAACTTGATACATGACTGAAACTTGAGGAATAAAATATCAGTAGTTTGGATATACCAATAAGGTCTGAACTGAGGATATATATGACATATTCTAAATGTATTTGATCTGTAAGGGCATAGCATGATTCATGGAAGTTCAGTTTACTGGAAAGCATGATATGTGTACATGAGTAATGAGCAACATGACCTAATTCTAAAGTTTTCTATACTCGTGGGACATGATTCGAATATTGAGGGATCTGGAACTAAACACCTTATATTGGGAACTGAAGGAACGTATAATCCCATGGAAAGTGCGTGAAAGCAGATTGTTCTCATAGAACATGACTCATACTGTGGAGTGAAAGGGACTCCTTATGCTGGAAATTAAATTCATACATGATTATAGTTTGTGACAATAGAGTTGCTATGCAATGCCTGAGTTGGTTTCATGATAGCTGCAGTGAAAAACTCTGCACTGAGATGAGAATGGGTCTGGAATCGTCTTCCCTTACTACATTCTATACATACTGGCTCCACTACTAAAATCTAAGGGCCTGGCTTAGGTACTTGATCTACCATCACATACCTACATTATGTTCAACACCTGTCTGTCTTACTAAGCACATCATCTTATTCTGTTTCCTTATGTATTGCTAATATCACATTGAAACCTTCATGCTTAATTTTGAGTCAATAAACTTAAGTGTTTATCTCGTACTATTCAAGCCTACTGATCTAATCCCCATGAATACATAATATGATCAAATAGAATAATACTATTCCAACTCTACTACTACTAAACTTTTGGGTTCAAGAATGAGTTCTCATGATCATGAATAAAATCTGTACGACCTTGGAACAATAATGAACTGATGGGATACTGTTTGAGTCTATTTCTAATCTCATAACTGACTCTAGGGACTGTCTGAGAAAGCCCTATCTTTAGGACTTTTAACTTCACTGTTTCTATTACCTTGAAAGTAAGGTAAAGTGAACATGAGGGGTGTATGATATGAATCTACATGGTTTCCTTAAAGAAACATGGTGTAGCACGATCTTGAGACATGAAAGAAGGGCAACTGTTCCTAAAACATCTCATAGACTCTTGCACATAAGTGTGGTGCACAACAAGCCCATGTATTAGACTCTACTTGATGCAACTTCAAGACTTCCTAGGACGCTATTGAACCTTAGTCTCTGATACCAAGTTTGTAACTTCCCAATTTTCTGAACCGAAAGGCTACGCGGTGCTCATGACCCTGAAGGACCGCAAGCTAACCCATGACTAATATCTGTACCTGTAAACTACATAATATCTCATAAAATATATGGAAACATAAACTGTAAGGCCATAAGGTTTAATACTAATACATATTTGAAAAATATGGTATAATAATACCAAAAAAGGAACATAAATACTGAAGTCTGAACATCTAATCTGACATTTAGTTTGAAAGCCTATAACTGATCTGAATAAGGAGTTTATGGGACATGTCCCCAACTAACTCTAACTACATAAATAAAGTGAAAACTGAAATAGAAATAAATCATCATATCCTCAAAGGATGAGGACTCACGTCTAAATCTGACTGTTGATCCTGGAATCTACTGCTGATTTGGAGCTCATGCCTCTGGACTTATGGTGTAACATAAGAGAAAGGACCATAGCGCAAATGTTTCAGTACGTCCGAATGTACTGAGTATACGAGTGAGGTAGGCTAAATGCAAAGGGTTATACGCATGGACAATACTGACTCATATGAATGTTAGAGTACATACATACATACGTAACTGTAACTGAACTCATGGAGATACGGACTACTAAGTCTGAATACTGACAACATGAGTGTACTGATAATGACTTTCTGAAAGACTGAGTTTACTGATATTGATATGTAAATCACTAATAAGTGATGGATCTAATACTGTATTACTGAATACTGGGATACTGGTACTATATTACTGATAAAGAAATAATTGTTTCTGACAGTTCAAGTTTTGAAGAACTGGTCTGATTGACTGTATTTGACAGTCCTGAAGTTGAGTACTGATAACATGAGCTCTAATAAATTTTTTGATTGATAGCATAAGTGACTATATCTGAAAGTCCATAAATCTTAACGAAACTATCTAAGTTCAATTTTATTTCTGAGTTGACTGTATCTAACAACACTGATATACTGAAATCTGAAGAGATATCTGAGTTCTTTACTAAGACTGGGTAGGTATAGTTGACAGTCCTTAAATATGTAACTAAAACTATGGGAAGTAGTTATCTAGCTGACATGCCCCAAATATGCTATAACAGCTAAGCTAGGGTCCAATCTCTGCCCTGACTAGAGGGGTGTCAATACCGCACCACTAGTAAGGACAGCTGTGAGAACCCTATGCTGGTAGGTACACAATGCGAATGGTGGGAACCCTAAACTGATGGGTTAAGCCACATCATCAACCCTAATCTAATGGGTTAAGATATCTCAACCTACGCTGGCTACGTAGTTTTGGAACATAAGGATGACTACTAAGAATCACACCCTGAACTGGCAGGTGAGTTCCCATCCCTGGGTTAACTCGGTACTAACTTCTACTCCCATCTGAAGGAAACTAAACTAAATAACTATACTGAACTGAATAACTAAGCTAAACTGATTAGCTGAACTAATACTAATTAACTAGGTTGATACTAGTGGTATTGTTTAGCAGAGATAAACTAAATTGTCTGGATTCGAATGACTGACAGAATGTACTGAGTTCTAAGGACTGGTTGAGAGTACTGATGCTACTGAGATTGACTATGAATACTGAGGTTGCTGAGGTTACTGCGCCGTGAGATTACTAGAATTACTAGACTACTGAGATTACTGAGATTTCTGAGTTTTCCTGAGTCACATGATTGACTGAATTCTATAGATCATGCCTTGACTGAGAGTATCATGAAAACATGACATGGATCTAGGCACACAACTATATTTTTTGGGTAGAAGTACCCCCAAGACT
>NW_025869269.1:0-2353 GCF_002878395.1 Capsicum annuum
AACGGGGGAAACGACACAAACGGGGCATTTTTGGGCCGAATTGGTGTTTTATAGCCCATGGTTTTGGGGGTGGGCCCAGGGTCCAGGCATGTTGTGGGCCAAAAATTGATTGGGGCATGCCAGGGAGGTTACGGATCTTCCCAGTGTGGTCCGTTTAATTTTTAATGGCTATTTAGGTGGACAAACGGGGAAAACAACGCGAACGGGGCATTTTCGGGCCAAATCGGTGTGCTATAGCCCATGGTTTTGGGGGTGGTCCTGGGGTTTGGGTGTGTTGTAGGCCAAAAATTGATCGGGGCATGCAAGGAAGGTTGGAAATCATCCCAGTATGGTCCGTTTAACTCTTTGTGTCCATTTGGGTGGACAAATGGGTGAAACGGCGTGAACGGGGCATTTTCGGGTCAAATCGGTGTGCTATAGCCCACGGTTTTTGGGGTGGGATCGGGGTTTGGGCATTCAATGGGCCCAAAATTGACTAGGGAGTGTCAGGGAGGTTGGGGATTGTCCAAGTATGGTCTGTTTAATTTTTTGTTGCCATTTGGATGGACAAACGGTGAAACGGCGTGAACGGGACATTTTTGGGCCAAGTCGGTGTGCTATAGCCCACGATTTCCGAGTGTACTGTAGGCCGAAAATCAACAGAGGCATGCCAAGGAGGTTGGGGATCATTCCAGTGTGGTCCATTTAATTTTTTTTGGCTATTTCGGTGTACAAACAGGTGAAACGGCACGAACAGGGCATTTTCGATGCAAATCGATATGCTATAGCCCACGATTTTGGGGATGGGCCTGGGGTCCGGGCGTTCTGTTGGCCAAAAATTGATTGGGGCATGCCAGGGAGGTTGGGGATCATCATAGTATGGTCCATTTAATTTTTTGGTTCCATTTGCACTGACAAATGGGCTAAACGGAGGAAATAAAGCATTTTTGGGCCAAATCGTTGTGTATAACCCACGGTTTTCGGGGTGGGCCCAGGTTTCGAATGTGATGTGGGATGAAAATTAATCGGGGCGTGCTAGGGAGGTTGTGTGGTCCGTTTAGTTTTTCGTGGTTATTTGGGTGGACAAATGAGCAAAACAGTGTGAATGGGGCATTTACGGGCCAAATCGCATGTGCTATAGCCCATGGTTTTGGGGGTGTACCTGGGGTCCGAGTGTACAGTGGGCCTAAAATTGATCGGGGCATGACAGGGAGGTTGGGGATCATCCCAGTATGGTCAATTTAGTTTTTCATGGCTATTTGGGTGGATAAACGTGCAAAACGGCGCGAACGGAACATTTTTGGGAAAAATCGGTGTGCTATAGTCCAAGGTTTTGGGGGTGGCTCTAGGGTCCCCGTATGTTGTGGGCCAAAAATCGATCGGGGTATGGAAGGTGGTTGGGAATCATCCCAGTATGGTCCGTTTAATTTTTCATGGCCATTTGGGTGGACAAACGGGCGAAACGGCGTGAACGGGGCATTTTCGGGCCAAATCGGTTTGCTATAGCCCATGGTTTTGGGGGTGGGCATGGGATCCTGGCGTGTTGTGGGCCAAAAATTGACTAGGGCATGCCAGGGAGGTTGAGGATCATCCCAGTGTGGTCCGTTTAATTTTTCGTGGACAAACGGGATAAATGGCGCGAATGGGGCATTTTTGAGCCATATCGGTGTGCTATAGCCCGCGGTTTTGGGATGCCAGGGAGGTTTGGGATCATCCCAGTGTGGTCTGTTTAATTTTTCGTGGCCATTTGGATGGACAAACGGGTGAAATGGTGCGAACAGGGTATTTTTGGGCCAACTTGGTATGCTATAGCCCACGGTTTTGGGGGTTAGGGTCCAGGCGTGCTGTGGACCAAAAATTGATTGGGGCATGCCAGGGAGGTTCGGGTGCACAAATGGGCGAAACGGCATGAACAGGGTATTTTTGGGCTAGATCGGTGTGCTATTACCCATGATTTTAGGGGTGGGCCCAAGGTCCAGGCGTGCTGTAGGCCGAAAATCGACCGGGGCATACTTGGGTGGTTGGGGATCATCTCTAAGTTATCTGTTTAATTTTTCATGGCAATTTCGATAGCAAAATGGGTAAAACGGTGCGAATGGGGAATTTTGGAGCCAAATCGATGTGCTACAACCCACGATTTTGGGGGTGGGCCCAGGGTCAGGGCGTGCTGTTGGCTGAAAATCGACCAAGGCATGCCAAGGAGGTTAGGGATTATTCCAGTATGGTCAGTTTAATTTTTCGTGACCATTTGGGTAAACAAAAGGGCAAAACGGAGCGAACGTGGCATTTTTGGGCGCCAAATTGGTGTGCTATAGCCTATGGTTTTAGGGGTGGGCCCGGGATCTGAGCGTGCTGTGGGAGGAAAATTGACCGG
>NW_025869270.1:0-1345 GCF_002878395.1 Capsicum annuum
AGCCTAAGTATCTGCATAAATTCTCGGTTTTAAGCATTGAAAGTGTCATGTTTCCATGACACATCAACATCCTCAACTTAAACGTTTTCATGTCCTTAGGCAAACAACAATTAAAACCTATAACTCAACACAATGTTTATACAAGAGGATCATAAGCTACCCATGGCAGTGATTTTGAATTCAATTTTTCTCATAGTTTGTTTCCCTCTTCTAACATCATTTTAAAAATAAATCAATCTGTGTGTAACAATTCAGAATATAGAAAAACACGAGGGAATCCAATGATAGAATTACATTAGCAATAGAAAATTGGCCGTAGATACAACTTACATTCACCAGAAAATCTAGTAACCTAGCAACACAACCCATATGCGCTCACAGTCAAAGAAATGCCATTCACTCTATGCATGGGTAATATAATCTATTCAGAGATGTAACAAATGACTCTCTCACTCATAAAAAAGTATTACCGATGTGTACAGAATGCCATAGGCTTGCCCTTATGATCTTTTCCTAAGCTTTCAAACAGTCACGGTTGGATGACTATAGGGCCTTATTCAGCTTGTAATGTAGGCTTGGGGCTGGTATGATACATATGGATATATAAAGTAACTAAGCCTCCTTGGCACTACCCTAACTTTTGGGGTCCATACTTAGCCCATTTTTCACTTTGTTTCCACCCTTATATCTCTCTTTTTTGTATTTTAAAGCATATTCTATTGGGTGTGGTCTTTTACTCTTTCTTTTTCTCTTTTTTCACAATTTTTTTCCTACCACACCTAGCTTTACTTTCTTTTCTCTTATTTTACCCTTCTTCATACCTATTTTACATTACGCACGCCTATGATAGCCACCCTTAACTTAGGTGATTCGCCTGAGTTGAGGTGCACAATGTCCAAAGAGAACTAAGTCCAAAATAGGTTCATTGTAATACAAGTGGGAAGGTGATAGGTGTAATAAGAAAAATAGGCTATAAGGCTCAAAGATTAGGATAAAAGGATACTAATTCCACATGGAAGGTAAATTAGGCTAAAAGTAGACTAACAGAAAAAATGACCTATGATCCTTTCCTACCTAACTATCCAAGACCTAGGTAAAGCAACCGGGCAAGTTCTAGATTCCAAAACACCGGGAACTCAGTAGACCTTACACATACTTTCACGTTGTTACATTACTAAGGACTAGTTATCAAACTATGCAACTATTTTTTCCCTAACTATTCTGTCCCTAATTCTAATGCCATTCCCAGATTGAGAACAGTCTCATACAAATATACATATCACATAGTAAAATAAAATTTTTGGAGACTTTTCATTATAATTTCAGCATAATTTAACATAGTTTT
>NW_025869271.1:0-9772 GCF_002878395.1 Capsicum annuum
GGCTACTTTACTTGTGGAACGGTCATTCATTGACCTTAGGAGCCATGTTACAGTTAGCGGTGTCTGTAACATCTCAGCTTCTGATGTGAAGGGTTTGTTATCTGATCATGTTAGAGCAAAAGTTTGGGCAGCAGGATCAGCATCCTTCTCACTAGGTTCCTCTTCATTGCCTCCATCTGAATGATTGTGTGCATAATAAATTGTCACTCCTAATTACGCTGATAGTTGGGGAACTGCAGGGATGCACGGACAATGGAACTCCTTACAATCAGAAGGTCAAATTGAAAACCGGGGTGATATGCCATCAGTGCAAGACCAAACAACGGAGGATGAAGTGAATGCCAAGTTTGTATCCAAATCTAAAAGGGAAAAGTCACAAAGCAGTAGCTTTTTGCAGCGGTCACGTAATGATATAATGGATGCTGCAGAAGCTGTCCGTCGGGTTGCTTCAAAGGGAGCAGGAGCATTTGCAGAAGATAGTAGAAAAACTGAAGCCCTTGTGCTTGCAGCCGATGGAATAATTTGGAGTGGGTGTTCAAATGGCTTACTTGTGCATTGGGATGGAAATGGCAATCGTTTGCAAGATTTTCATCACCATTCTTGTGCTGTTCTAAGCTTATGCACTCATGGTTCTCGGATATGGGCTGGGTACATAAGTGGCATGGTACAGATGCTGGATCTTGAAGGAAACTTGCTAGTTGGTTGGGTTGCTCATAATGGGCCTGTAGTAAAAATGGTAGTTGGGGATAACTATCTTTTCAGCTTGGCTACTCACGGTGGTATACGTGGATGGAGTCTTGCCTCTCCAGGACCTATTGATAACATAATACGGCCAGAGTTAGCTGAGAAAGAACATTTGTACACTAGAAAAGAAGTTTTCAGGATTTTAGTTGGAACCTGGAATGTCGGTCAGGGGAGAGTTTCACAGGAAGCACTTGCAGCTTGGCTTGGATCCACAATTTCCGATGTTGGAATTGTAGTGGTTGGGTTGCAAGAAGTAGAAATGGGAGCAGGTTTTCTTGCAATGTCTGCTGCAAAAGAAACTGTAAGCTATTTCACCTTCTATATGTTATAGCCACTCCAGCTGTATAAGAGATTTTAATACTGTATGCAACTGGTAGTTGTGCTGTTTGAACATGGAACCGGAAAAAAAATAATCTGTTTCTATTTGTGTGTTTGATTACGAATGAAGTTAAAGAAAAAGGGAGACTTTTGAATCTTGTTGTCTTAAACTAAAGGTTTATAATGCAGTAAAACGCATAAATTGAAATAGAGGTATTGGAAACTCGATCAGTTTGTTATTTAGAAAAAAAGAAGTCAAGAATCCCAGTAGCTGAAAGAGTTGACAGGCTTTGTCATAAAAGAATGATAACATGCAATGTTCAAGTAGTTCTGCCCTATTTCATTCAGCTGTCTCCTTGATGCTGCGTCTCTACTTGCGCAGCTAATCCTTGAACATGGCCAAGAGATTAGAGGGCAGATAAAAGTAGCACTAGATGCTCTACAATAGATGCATAATTTGGCGCACATGTGGATTGTGTAACCTTATACTTCCCTAGTCTTGTGTCATGTGCACAGCATTATCACTCATGTCAACTGTAGGTAGGACTGGTAGGTAAGGCATTGGATGAAGGATCAACTTCCAAACGTGTCGGATTAAGGCAACTAGCTACATTGCTTATTGCTATCTGGTAAGCTTGTGGAGATTGCTTCTCTTTGTAAGCTGAAGTCACCAAACTATACCTCCTAGGAACTGCATTCTTCGTAAAGCTTCATATTTCTAGCTGAATTTGGGTGATATAGTTCTACCTCGAGCTCCGGATCCTACTTTTACTATTTTACTCATTTTCTTCATTGATAATATTTAATCAGGGTGAGGAAAACTCTCAGAAATCATGTCGGAGACCTTGAAGTTGAAGCAGTTGCATGTGGCTTAGGACGTGCAATTGGTAATAAGGTAACTTTCTTCATGATGTTTAACTTTCTTCATGATGTTTAACTTGTATTATTAATCAAATGTTGGTTTGTTTACATTAAGATTCATCCCACAGATGCTCAAGGCATAGAGCTGCTTGTTCTACTAAATTATTGGTTCTTGCCTTAATAAAGGAACAATGAAATGACTTGTATGGCTCTGTCATATTACACATTTGCAATGCAGGGTGGAGTTGGTCTGAGGTTAAGAGTATTGATCGAATAATATGCTTTGTAAACTGTCACTTAGCTACTCATTTGGAAGCAGTCACCCGTCGCAATGCTGATTTTGACCATATATATCGAACAAGTTCCTTCACTCGATCTTCTAACCTTCTTAACAATGCTGCTGATATGCTGTGATACCTGTTTTTCTATTTGCACTGTTGTCTTCTCATGTATTTACTATGGCTGCTTTGCTCTTCTGGCTTGCCATCGATCCTTCTTGCAGTTGGTGTTTCATCTGCTGCTCAAACGCTTCGTGGTACAATATGGATGTGCATTTCCTAAATTTGTTTGTCAAGTGATTTTACATTCTAATGCAGTTCATGTGACACCTTCTTATCTACAACAGGCTGCAGCAGTTAATCCTCAGGGAAAGCCTTATCTTGCTGAAGCTGATATGGTGATTTTCTATTTTTCTTTGGTGATTTCAATTATCGTCTTTTTGGGATATCTTATGATGAAGCAAGGTACTTTGTCTCACAAAGAAGCTTTGATTGGCTTCGCGAGAGAGATCAATTAATAGCAGCAATGAAAACTGGCATGCGCGAAGCAATAATCAAATTTCCTCCAACTTAATAGTTTGAAAGGGGAAGCCAGGATTAGGAGGTGAGGCATATTGTAATGATATAGAATGTGACTGAACATCTTAGGCTGCATTTGTTTTTTTTATGATTCAGACGTCTAAATCTGAATGTATATCTGAATGATTAAGATATTGTCTCTAGATCTGAAAATTGAATGATTAAGATTGTTTGTTTTTCAACATCTGAATGTGCAAAAAGAATTTACTTGTATATATAATAAAATAAAAAATATAATTTAAATAAAAAATTAATTATATATTATAAAAGCATGTAATTTAATACAACAAAATTATTATTTGACTGAGAAAAAACATTTATGTTTGTTAGTGATAGTGGAGATGGTTTATAATGATGGTTGCGGTGACTATATACCTCTATCTGAAATAATGGTCAAAGGGACTCCATGCAATTTCACCAACTCCATAAGATAGAGTTTAGCATAATCTTCGACTGAATCTGAAGTGTGAACTGGCAAGAAATGAGCCGGCTAAGTCATTCGGTCCACGATAACCCAAATAGAATCATGCTGTCGACGAGTACGAGCCATCTCTGTAATGAAGTCCATATTCACCATTTCCCACTTCCAAGTAGGAATAATGAATTCCTAAAGCGCACCACTGGGCCTCTAGTGCTTAACCTTAACCTGTTGGCAATTTGGACACTTAGCCACGAATTCTGCAATATCCTTCTTCTTGCCATTCCACTAATAGACTTTTCGCAAATCACGGTACATCTTAGTGGCTCCTGGATGAATAGAATATCGAGAACCGTGAGCTTCCGCTAACATCTGCTACCTCAAGTCATCCATATCTGGAACACATAATCTGACCTGACAGTGAAGAACACCATCTTCCCCTTGGGAGAAAACCTCAACCTTCTGATTCTGAACTGCCTCTTTTAACTAAAGCAAAATAGGATCACTATCTTGCTTTTCCTTCACCTCTACAACAAATGTTAGCACCAGCCAAATTGTTCTACAAAATCAAGACACATTCAAAAATTTCCAGTGGAAGCAGAGAAAGAGTTCTCTTCCAGATCACCTGTAGTGGTCAGTCCCCCACCAAAGAGGATGGGCAAGCATCAGAGTATCGTCCCAGAGGTTCCTTTGGTTTTCCCAGGTGGCTTGAGGTGATTCTTCATTTCCTAGATGCTCTTAATTTGGGTTTATACTTTTTCATCCTACAGGAACGAGGATTAGATAAATCTGACCAGCCAAGCAACTCCTTTTTCTCTTAGTTAATGCCTTCTCCATTGTTTTTAGCTTTAACATGTACTTTTTTGGAACTTAAAATGGACTTTCACTGCAAGCAATTCAGGTCACACCTGCAGCTGGCATCATCGAACCTGATCAAGCAGGTCCTAAATGTTGTTTACATTACTTCTCTTGGACTGAAGATTTATGACAATTTTTTGCGTAGTGATCACTGGAGGTCTATTTATAGGGACGGCAATGGGGTGGAGCGGGGTGGGTTATAGCGTTTGCCCGGCGGGGCAGGTTTGAGATTTTGCGGTTGCAGAATAGTTAATCTTTTTAAAAAAGGGCAGCCCATGGTGTCTGGGGAGTGCCCCACCACAAGAGTGTATTGTACGCAGTCTTATCTTGCATTTTTGCCAGAGCTGTTTCCAAGGCTTAACTCGTGACCTTCCGATCATATGACAGCAACCTTACCAGTTACTCCAAGACTCCCCTTCAAGAACAGGTTATTTTAAAAAAAAAAAAAAAATCAAGCGGGGTGGGGCAGGTTCGGGGGTTTGAAGGAAATGCATTCACATGGGCAATTAGGCGGAATTTAAAAGATTTCCAGTATAGGTTTACAAATTTGCATATTAGTAAAAATCTACACACACATTCCTCTATATATATATTATTCTTGTTGCATAACTCCTTTTTATTTTGTAGCTTATTAGATTTTTTTAATCCATATTTGCAGTACAGAATGTTACTAATGTACTCCAAAATAAATTTCTCATCTGGTTAATGAGCTCTCTGTTTTTCAGGTTTTGATAATTAGATGAATTATATTTTTCTAGCTTAGACTGATATTTGTTTAATAAAAGGGCTCTAGCCCGACTTTGAATTAATATATATATATATATATATATATATATATATATATATATATATTAATTCAAAGTCGGGCTAGAGCCCTTTTATTAAACAAATATCAGTCTAAGCTAGAAAAATATAATTCATCTAATTATCAAAACCTGAAAAACAGAGAGCTCATTAACCAGATGAGAAATTTATTTTGGAGTACATTAGTAACATTCTGTACTGCAAATATGGATTAAAAAAATCTAATAAGCTACAAAATAAAAAGGAGTTATGCAACAAGAATAATATATATATAGAGGAATGTGTGTGTAGATTTTTACTAATATGCAAATTTGTAAACCTATACTGGAAATCTTTTAAATTCCGCCTAATTGCCCATGTGAATGCATTTCCTTCAAACCCCCGAACCTGCCCCACCCCGCTTGATTTTTTTTTTTTTTTTAAAATAACCTGTTCTTGAAGGGGAGTCTTGGAGTAACTGGTAAGGTTGCTGTCATATGATCGGAAGGTCACGAGTTAAGCCTTGGAAACAGCTCTGGCAAAAATGCAAGATAAGACTGCGTACAATACACTCTTGTGGTGGGGCACTCCCCAGACACCATGGGCTGCCCTTTTTTAAAAAGATTAACTATTCTGCAACCGCAAAATCTCAAACCTGCCCCGCCGGGCAAACGCTATAACCCACCCCGCTCCACCCCATTGCCGTCCCTATAAATAGACCTCCAGTGATCACTACGCAAAAAATTGTCATAAATCTTCAGTCCAAGAGAAGTAATGTAAACAACATTTAGGACCTGCTTGATCAGGTTCGATGATGCCAGCTGCAGGTGTGACCTGAATTGCTTGCAGTGAAAGTCCATTTTAAGTTCCAAAAAAGTACATGTTAAAGCTAAAAACAATGGAGAAGGCATTAACTAAGAGAAAAAGGAGTTGCTTGGCTGGTCAGATTTATCTAATCCTCGTTCCTGTAGGATGAAAAAGTATAAACCCAAATTAAGAGCATCTAGGAAATGAAGAATCACCTCAAGCCACCTGGGAAAACCAAAGGAACCTCTGGGACGATACTCTGATGCTTGCCCATCCTCTTTGGTGGGGGACTGACCACTACAGGTGATCTGGAAGAGAACTCTTTCTCTGCTTCCACTGGAAATTTTTGAATGTGTCTTGATTTTGTAGAACAATTTGGCTGGTGCTAACATTTGTTGTAGAGGTGAAGGAAAAGCAAGATAGTGATCCTATTTTGCTTTAGTTAAAAGAGGCAGTTCAGAATCAGAAGGTTGAGGTTTTCTCCCAAGGGGAAGATGGTGTTCTTCACTGTCAGGTCAGATTATGTGTTCCAGATATGGATGACTTGAGGTAGCAGATGTTAGCGGAAGCTCACGGTTCTCGATATTCTATTCATCCAGGAGCCACTAAGATGTACCGTGATTTGCGAAAAGTCTATTAGTGGAATGGCAAGAAGAAGGATATTGCAGAATTCGTGGCTAAGTGTCCAAATTGCCAACAGGTTAAGGTTAAGCACTAGAGGCCCAGTGGTGCGCTTTAGGAATTCATTATTCCTACTTGGAAGTGGGAAATGGTGAATATGGACTTCATTACAGAGATGGCTCGTACTCGTCGACAGCATGATTCTATTTGGGTTATCGTGGACCGAATGACTTAGCCGGCTCATTTCTTGCCAGTTCACACTTCAGATTCAGTCGAAGATTATGCTAAACTCTATCTTATGGAGTTGGTGAAATTGCATGGAGTCCCTTTGACCATTATTTCAGATAGAGGTATATAGTCACCGCAACCATCATTATAAACCATCTCCACTATCACTAACAAACATAAATGTTTTTTCTCAGTCAAATAATAATTTTGTTGTATTAAATTACATGCTTTTATAATATATAATTAATTTTTTATTTAAATTATATTTTTTATTTTATTATATATACAAGTAAATTCTTTTTGCACATTCAGATGTTGAAAAACAAACAATCTTAATCATTCAATTTTCAGATCTAGAGACAATATCTTAATCATTCAGATATACATTCAGATTTAGACGTCTGAATCATAAAAAAAACAAATGCAGCCTAAGATGTTCAGTCACATTCTATATCATTACAATATGCCTCACCTCCTAATCCTGGCTTCCCCTTTCAAACTATTAAGTTGGAGGAAATTTGATTATTGCTTCGCGCATGCCAGTTTTCATTGCTGCTATTAATTGATCTCTCTCGCGAAGCCAATCAAAGCTTCTTTGTGAGACAAAGTACCTTGCTTCATCATAAGATATCCCAAAAAGACGATAATTGAAATCACCAAAGAAAAATAGAAAATCACCATATCAGCTTCAGCAAGATAAGGCTTTCCCTGAGGATTAACTGCTGCAGCCTGTTGTAGATAAGAAGGTGTCACATGAACTGCATTAGAATGTAAAATCACTTGACAAACAAATTTAGGAAATGCACATCCATATTGTACCACGAAGCGTTTGAGCAGCAGATGAAACACCAACTGCAAGAAGGATCGATGGCAAGCCAGAAGAGCAAAGCAGCCATAGTAAATACATGAGAAGACAACAGTGCAAATAGAAAAACAGGTATCACAGCATATCAGCAGCATTGTTAAGAAGGTTAGAAGATCGAGTGAAGGAACTTGTTCGATATATATGGTCAAAATCAGCATTGCGACGGGTGACTGCTTCCAAATGAGTAGCTAAGTGACAGTTTACAAAGCATATTATTCGATCAATACTCTTAACCTCAGACCAACTCCACCCTGCATTGCAAATGTGTAATATGACAGAGCCATACAAGTCATTTCATTGTTCCTTTATTAAGGCAAGAACCAATAATTTAGTAGAACAAGCAGCTCTATGCCTTGAGCATCTGTGGGATGAATCTTAATGTAAACAAACCAACATTTGATTAATAATACAAGTTAAACATCATGAAGAAAGTTAAACATCATGAAGAAAGTTACCTTATTACCAATTGCACGTCCTAAGCCACATGCAACTGCTTCAACTTCAAGGTCTCCGACATGATTTCTGAGAGTTTTCCTCACCCTGATTAAATATTATCAATGAAGAAAATGAGTAAAATAGTAAAAGTAGGATCCGGAGCTCGAGGTAGAACTATATCACCCAAATTCAGCTAGAAATATGAAGCTTTACGAAGAATGCAGTTCCTAGGAGGTATAGTTTGGTGACTTCAGCTTACAAAGAGAAGCAATCTCCACAAGCTTACCAGATAGCAATAAGCAATGTAGCTAGTTGCCTTAATCCGACACGTTTGGAAGTTGATCCTTCATCCAATGCCTTACCTACCAGTCCTACCTACAGTTGACATGAGTGATAATGCTGTGCACATGACACAAGACTAGGGAAGTATAAGGTTACACAATCCACATGTGCGCCAAATTATGCATCTATTGTAGAGCATCTAGTGCTACTTTTATCTGCCCTCTAATCTCTTGGCCATGTTCAAGGATTAGCTGCGCAAGTAGAGACGCAGCATCAAGGAGACAGCTGAATGAAATAGGGCAGAACTACTTGAACATTGCATGTTATCATTCTTTTATGACAAAGCCTGTCAACTCTTTCAGCTACTGGGATTCTTGACTTCTTTTTTTCTAAATAACAAACTGATCGAGTTTCCAATACCTCTATTTCAATTTATGCGTTTTACTGCATTATAAACCTTTAGTTTAAGACAACAAGATTCAAAAGTCTCCCTTTTTCTTTAACTTCATTCGTAATCAAACACACAAATAGAAACAGATTATTTTTTTTCCGGTTCCATGTTCAAACAGCACAACTACCAGTTGCATACAGTATTAAAATCTCTTATACAGCTGGAGTGGCTATAACATATAGAAGGTGAAATAGCTTACAGTTTCTTTTGCAGCAGACATTGCAAGAAAACCTGCTCCCATTTCTACTTCTTGCAACCCAACCACTACAATTCCAACATCGGAAATTGTGGATCCAAGCCAAGCTGCAAGTGCTTCCTGTGAAACTCTCCCCTGACCGACATTCCAGGTTCCAACTAAAATCCTGAAAACTTCTTTTCTAGTGTACAAATGTTCTTTCTCAGCTAACTCTGGCCGTATTATGTTATCAATAGGTCCTGGAGAGGCAAGACTCCATCCACGTATACCACCGTGAGTAGCCAAGCTGAAAAGATAGTTATCCCCAACTACCATTTTTACTACAGGCCCATTATGAGCAACCCAACCAACTAGCAAGTTTCCTTCAAGATCCAGCATCTGTACCATGCCACTTATGTACCCAGCCCATATCCGAGAACCATGAGTGCATAAGCTTAGAACAGCACAAGAATGGTGATGAAAATCTTGCAAACGATTGCCATTTCCATCCCAATGCACAAGTAAGCCATTTGAACACCCACTCCAAATTATTCCATCGGCTGCAAGCACAAGGGCTTCAGTTTTTCTACTATCTTCTGCAAATGCTCCTGCTCCCTTTGAAGCAACCCGACGGACAGCTTCTGCAGCATCCATTATATCATTACGTGACCGCTGCAAAAAGCTACTGCTTTGTGACTTTTCCCTTTTAGATTTGGATACAAACTTGGCATTCACTTCATCCTCCGTTGTTTGGTCTTGCACTGATGGCATATCACCCCGGTTTTCAATTTGACCTTCTGATTGTAAGGAGTTCCATTGTCCGTGCATCCCTGCAGTTCCCCAACTATCAGCGTAATTAGGAGTGACAATTTATTATGCACACAATCATTCAGATGGAGGCAATGAAGAGGAACCTAGTGAGAAGGATGCTGATCCTGCTGCCCAAACTTTTGCTCTAACATGATCAGATAACAAACCCTTCACATCAGAAGCTGAGATGTTACAGACACCGCTAACTGTAACATGGCTCCTAAGGTCAATGAATGACCGTTCCACAAGTAAAGTAGCC
>NW_025869272.1:0-3934 GCF_002878395.1 Capsicum annuum
CACACTTCATCCATTTTTTCCTTCACAAGTGAACGAGTTACATTAAAAGATGAGAGAATTGAAAGAAAAGAGGAAGAAATAAAAAAATGAAGAAAAAGAGGGGAACCGTAGAAGGGAAAAGAAAACATGGTGATGTTGGTTAGAAAGAAGGAGCTCTTCCTGGATCATGATGAGGAGACACCCATGCTTCTTTTGGCCCATTATTTTAACACTAACCCCACTAATTCTTCTATTTATCCTTTGATTTCTTGTGTGTTGCAGGATTATGAAGATGTCTTTCCCAAATAAATTCCACAAGGGATGCCCCGGCTTATAGGACCAACCCGGCAGATACCAAGGAATTGCAACGCCAAGTTGAGGAACTCCTCAACAAAAGGTATATCAAGGATAGTATGAGCCCTTGTGAGGTCCTGGTGCTACTAGTTCCCAAGAAAGATGGGACTTGGCGTATGTGCGTTGATTACCGAGCCATCAACAAGATAACAGTAAAATATCGTCACCCTATTCCTAGGCTAAATGATATGCTTGATGAATTGAGTGGTTCGTGTTTGTTTTCTAAAATTAATTTAAGGAGTGGATAGCACCATATCCGTATGCAACCGAGTGATGAATGGAAAACCGCCTTTAAGACCAAATTCGGTCTCTATGAATGGATGGTTATGCCATTCAGCCTAACAAATGCTCAAAGTACTTTCATGAGGCTAATGAATCATGTGATGAAATCTTTTATCGGAAAGTTTGTTGTTGTCTACTTTGATGATGTGTTGGTGTATCGTAGGTCCTTAGATGAGAACATAAAACATTTACAATGTTTGTTTGATGTCCTCCAAAATGAGAAGTTATATGCTTATTTAGAAAAGTGTTCTTTTGGTGTCCAAGAAGTTGTATTTGTCGGTTTTGTGGTGAGATCAAGAGGGGTCGAATTGGATGAATCTAAGATTGGCGCTATCAAAAATTGGCCAACTCCCAAAACCATAGATGAAGTGAGAAGCTTCCATGGGTTGGCTAGTTTTTATAGACATTTTGTCAAAGGATTTAGCACCATTGCCTCCCCCCTGACCGAAGTGATTAAAAAGGATCGACCTAAGTTAAGGCCTTCATGGACTTGAAAGCTATGCTAATCTCGGCCCCTTTTCTATAATTGTTGAATTTTGACAAGACTTTTGAGATTGAATGTGATGCTATCAAAGTTATTATAGGCGTGGTTTTAATGCAAGAATTGTAGCCTAATGCCTACTTTAGCGAAAAGCTCAAAGGAGCAACTCTAAACTACTCTAGGTACGATTTAGAGTTGTATGCCTTGATTAGAGCCTTGGCCACTTGGCAACATTATTATGGCCTAAATAATTCATGATCCGAATGGATCATGAGTCCTTGAAGCATCTTCGGGCACAAGATAAGCTTAACAAACGGCATGCCAAATGGATTGAGTTTCTTGAAACTTTTCCTTATGTTATTCATTACAAAAAGGGTAAGGACAATGTGGTTGCCGATGCTTTGTCTCAAAAACATGTTCTTGTGTCTACTTTGTCTTCAAAATTGATGGGTTTTGAGATCTTAAAGGAATTGTATCCCGAGGACCCTCACTTTGCTCCTATCTATAGGGAATGCAAAGAATTGGGTAGGGACAAGTGGGATTCGGCTAGGGGTTCAAATCCCTATGCCAAGTTTGATGGTTCTTGATTAAAGGTAAGCGATTGTGTGTACCCTCTAGATCTTGGAGAGAGTTTTTTTGTGAGAAAAGCACACAATGGCGGTCTAATGGATCACTTTGGAGTCGAAAAGACGCTTGGAATATTGGAGGAGAAATTCTATTGGCCAAAAATGCACAAGGCTGTGTCTAGGATTTGTGGCCAATATGTAGATTACAAAGAAGCCAAATCTCAGCTCCAACCTCATGGGTTGTACACCCCACTACCCACCCCTTTATATCCTTGGCTTGATATATCTATGGATTTTTTGTTAGGGTTGCCAAGGATTAGAACAGGTCGGGATAGTATCTTTGTTGTGGTTGATCGGGTTTCTAAGATGGCACACTTTATTCCATGCTCTAAATGTGATGATGCACCTAGTGTGGCCTCTTTGTTTGTTGATAATGTTGTCAAGTTGCATGGTATTCCGAGGACCATTGTGAGTGATAGGGACTCTAAGTTCCTAAGTCACTTTTGGAAGTCCATGTGAGGTAGGCTTGGTACCAAGTTGTTGTTCTCCACTTTTTTCCACCCACAAACCGATGGCCAAACGGAAGTAGTAAATTGGACTTTGGGTGCTATGCTACGTCCCATGATTAAGGGAAAATTGACTTCTTGGGAGGAACACCTACCATTAATTGATTTTGCAGATTATTGGGTCATACACTCAACTACAGGAATGACTCCCTTAGAGTGTGTATACGTCCTCAACCCCCTTACCCTTTGGATTTAAATCCTTTGCCAAGTGATCTTATGATTAACCTAGATGGAAGAAAGCGGACAGATTTTATGAAAAAATTGCATGAGAAGGTGAGGCTTCGACTTGAGAAGAAAAATCAAATTTAAGGTCAAATTCCTCTCAAGATGGAGAGGATGATACGGGTGTACCAAGCTGTCCAACAAGTTCTACAAGCTGTCCAACAAGTTCACGATCATTCACACGTAGCGGAAGTTACAAAAACTCCAAGCTATGTTCATGTAAATGGCCGTGTGTGAGTTGATACTTGAGCGTTCCAATGGATTAAATATTTTTAAGTGTGAAGAGGAGCCTTGAAGTGTAATAAACTTACACTCCAAGGCCACCCCTTGGCAAGGGTAGGATGGTCATTTGTTATCTCCCTTTGTGGACTAGTATAAATAGATAGTGTTAGGGTTATTTTTGAGTTAGTTCATTCATGATATTTTGAGAACACAAGAATTGTAATATTTTGAATTTCTCTCTTCCATTGGAGAAGCTCAAAACCGAAATTCCCAATTGGAGTGACACTTGGGTTGAATCTTGGCTAGAAACTAGGATCTAGAGGTCATTGAGTTCCTCTTGGTCCAAGTAAGAGCTTGGTTATAATATTCTTTAGTCTTAGGGTCCTTTCATGTTGTTAGAGTTCTTAGATTCTTGAATATTGTATGTAAAGTTACTATCTTTAATTTGTAATCTTGTTGTTTGTGTGGTAACATAGTGCAGCCGTGTGGGGCCATTTTTGATTCACCATAGTTGCTGCCACTTTGTTGCTCTTATTGTTGTTATTGTAATATTGTAATCTCTATCATCTTGTCATTTTTTGTAAACCTTGAAGCTGTGTGTGGCCTATTTCAATTCACTAGCATTGTTGTTGTTCATCTTGTTATTCTTGTGTTTCTTGACTCTCTTGATACATGCTCAATTTTGTATCAGCATGGGTGGGAACCCGTGATGAATCCCAATTTGCTCTTTGCTGACAGAGCAATTAGGACTGACCTCTTCCAACCCGGATATCCCTTGTCATCAAAGGGTGTATTTACTAGTGTCATACTAGGGTTATCAAAAGCATGCAAATGATTAGGATGATTTGGATCCATGGTGAGGGTGCTAGCAGTAGTAGTCATTGAAGCAATAGCTATTTGCTCTGCCATGTTTGAGATTGAGAAAGGAGAAAGTTGGTATTGAATCTGATCTGATCTGAAAATTATTGCTTTGATACCATGTAGAAAAGTTAGAACCAACTTTGGGAAATTTTCTTGATGACCTTTATTATGTGTGAACCAATGCATATTTATACATGTATCTTATGCAAGAAGCTAAATAATAAAAACACATGTATCTTGTGCAAGAAGCTAAATAATAAAAAGCAGAGCTAATTAATAAAACAATAAAAGAAATATCTAAACACTTGTATCTTGTCTTGACACTTTTTCTTTATTCTCAACAGTTTATTGTACGCAGTGTTAAAAATGCAAGAGGCTGTTTCCTGAGCCCATGACCACCT
>NW_025869273.1:0-1393 GCF_002878395.1 Capsicum annuum
TCGATAATGTGTATATATGTGTGTGTGTATGTATAGGTATATATATATAGTATATATATACATATTATATAGTGAACGTATGTTAATGACATAAGATAAACCAACCGATCATTCAACTGAGTTTCTGTGAAATACGTAGTATATTATTATGGGGTAGTAAAATTGGGTATGTGATGTATATAGTATGTATTTGAATATTGATAGCCAATTGAATAAATTTATATATACGTATATCTCGTGTAGTGATGAAATAGATATACTATTTTGTTTCAATATATAATGTAGACAGACGTGTATTGTTCAAGTTGTAATAACGCAAGACAAGTATTACGAGGTATATAGGGGGGGAGGAAGGAAGTAGGGGAACGAGACAGAAAATTGAATCATGAAACTAGCATATACTTACCATTTGCTTTGAATTTCGAATTTTGAACGACCGCTAAAATTGGATATATGTATATATATACTGAATATCTCGTGTAGTGACATATGCAGTAATCGAAAACTCGATAACTGAATGTATATATCAAAATATTTTGAATAATACATTGATATCATACTTATGAAGAAATATATATACTATTTTGTGTCAATGTAGATACGCGTATATTGTTGAAGTTGTAATAATGTAAGACGCCGATAATTTATCTGATTAACACGTTATATATATATATATATATAATTTATCTGTTATAAATATTATACAATTTATTAAAAAAATAATCTATTAAAAATTAAATTAAATTTATTAATTGTAGTTTATTAAAGTATAATTTATCAAAATCTTAGTAAAAACCGACCACATGTGATCGATTTTTCTGTTATTTAAAAAAAAATAAAAACAATTTTTAACCCGACCCGACCCACCCAATCCCCAAATAAAGAAAAGGAAAAACGGGAATCAGCTAAAGCCCTAACTCAAATTTTCTCCATTTCTCTCCAATTCTTTCAAAAATTCTTTCACTCTCAAAGTTTGTCACGCCAGGATCTTCTCCACCACTCTTCTCCATCACTTCAATTCGGGTAATTGCTCAAATTGTTCTTATTGGATAGTAAGGTCGATTAAGGTTATTAATCTTAGTTCGTATTTGTATGAATATGGTAAGTTATGGTGTATGATTATGTTATTTTTTTCTAGAATTGATTTTGAATCAAGTAAATCAAATAACTTGTGGTAGAATCCCAAACTTGAACCATTAAAGTTTATTGTTCTTAGTTCTTGATGGCGTTTCATTGTGAATCATAGGTCATTGATGAAAGTATTAGGTTGTTAAGGATTGATAATCTAGACTTCCCTTTGTGATTGTGAAAAAGAGATTGGTTGATGCTTATAGAGAAATTAATAGAATTTAAATGTATGGATGGGTAAGTAATATAGTGATGTGTGAAAGAA
>NW_025869274.1:0-2041 GCF_002878395.1 Capsicum annuum
CAACCCGCGATCGCGGTAATTGAGGCCATTTGCTCCTCTATTTTGCCCTATTTTTCTGCATGGCTGCCACAATTCTAAACTTGATTATCCTATGTTTTTGGCTTCCAACCTATCCAAAGTATCTACAAAACATGAAAATTATGTGAATTATTCCTAAAAAATATAAGTAAAATATGAAAATAATGGGTTGCCTCCCATCAAGCACCTTATTTATCATCGCGACATGACACCTTTTTAATTCTCATTTATGTCTCCACTTGGAGGATTTAAATTTCCTACCCAATTTTTGATTTCTATATCATTGAGGTGCATTGGGCAAATGTAAGGGCATGATGACTTATGTTCTAGCATGACACTTTGAAAAATTAAACCTTTTACCCAACTTTACATCAAATTTCCAATTCGGCTCGTTAGGTAAAGGTGGGGTCATTAATAGGCCACTGATTATGCATTCAAAGTTGTGATCCTTGGCCTTAGATGGTGTTTGCATTTATGCCTATGGAACGTCAAATTCCAAAATGTAGGGATGGTGCTCCTTTTCCCCAAGATCTATCATTGGCTTATGTGGATAGAGTTTCATCACATCAACTAAGCACCATATTGAAAAATGGCTTGAATAAGGCCTATCATTTAATTTTAGAATGGTATCCCTATTATCATCCTCACCCCAAAATGGACTAAAGTCTTCATAAGAGATTTTCTTGGATTCTTCTCTTGAATCTAGCGCCACTTCCTTTATTTTGGCATCTATAACTATATTGTTGTTGGTTGGTTGGGAAATCACATCAAGCTTATTTATAGGAGTGGGCATGGTTATAGTGTTTACATGGTTGACCTCCTTGTCCATCTCTTTCATCCTCTCACTTTCCTCATTATATGCCCTTATTTCTTGATATGTATCACGAATGTTATCTTCTATTAATTCCACCCATTCTAAGATATGTTGAACCCTTGCTTTACTATCATTATTTTTAGTGCTTCATTCTTGTATTGAATTAAACTCTTCATTTGATTTATGTATAAGAAGTACATTCTCCTCTGTCAATTCTACTTGATCCACAATAAGTTTAAGCATTGCTTCAATGCCAATAGTTTTTGCGCTTGGTTCTTCCCTTTCTTTCTCATAAGACCTGTCAAAATCATGAGAAGAACTAGAAACTGAGTTAGTATAATGGAGGAAGGGGGAATTTGGTCAATTACTCTCATGTCCATCTTGACAACCATACAAAGAACATGCGTGCTCCCTAAAAGATTGAGATGGTGCACATATTTCTCTCTGCAGAGCAAATCCACAATTTTGCCAAAAGTGGGGTCCATTAGAATATGGACATAGATTGTCATGGTACGATTTCCAACCACCGAACTTACATTCATTCTAAGATGCCATGGTAACAAATAAACAAAAACCAAAAAAATTCTACCTAAGACAAAAAACAAAAGAAAATTAAAAACAAATATTTACAAGTTTGAACCAAAGCAAGTAAGCTAAAATGCCAAACTAACTCAATATGTCAAATTGTTCCCCAACAATGACGTTATTTTTGATAACGCTAAACTTACACATCAATTTTAGTGCAAGGCAGCTGTTGTCAATATATTTATCCAACAAGAGTTGGGGTCGAATACACGAGGAACAATATGAGTGAAGATTGAGTAGGTTCGAAATAAAAGTTACTCACAAAATTTAAACCTTTAGTACAAAATGGTTTGGGAGTTTCTTGATGTTTTCAGGCATGAAATTAATTATTGGGCTTCTAAGGGACTAATTTGAGGCTAAGAATAATTAGAGTGTAATTAATTAGGAATGAATCTTTGGACTATGCTATCCTAGGGGCAAGAAATGCATTGGTATGTAATGATTCAATGAAAATTCTAGTTGTTGATGATATGGTTAGCTAGGTTTAAAGTCCTTGAGGATAATTTTTCAATGAAGCCACAAAGATATCACTCGTTAACAATTTTGAGTACCTAACGGGTGTGCAATTAAAAGATAGCCAAGGGATAGCCAACCTCCTAATCACCCTTATGTCTAAGATCATGA
>NW_025869275.1:0-3768 GCF_002878395.1 Capsicum annuum
TTCTCAGATTAGGTGACGATATGTGTGACAGTTTATCAGGAGGCTGTCGACTTATCAAGGATGTCGTCAGCTCCTCTTCGATTTTGACAATTTCTGCTTAAGGCTAACGGTGAATCCTGATGGCTTATCAAAGCTGTGATGACATATCAGATAATATCATCACTTCTCCACCTCAGCTCCCATGTTCTGTCTAAGATTGACGGTGACTCTGACAGCTTATCACAAGGCTGACGACTTATCTCTTGTCATCGTCATCTCTTCCAACTGTATCCCATTCTTTGTTTAAAGCTGACGATGAAGCTGATAACCTATCAAAAATGTCGTCTACCTCACTTCTCTTCTATTTACTTTAGATTTTGACTCTTTTACTTCCATCATAGTTGGTTCTCATTCCTCTTAACTTCCACTGAAAAATCAAAGATAAAACAATCAAAAACGACAAAAGTTACTATTCTCAGTTAAAAGCCTCAAATATGTTAGCATATGCTCACACATCAACGCCCTCAACTTAAAACATTTGCTTGTCCTTAAGAAACTAAAACACAACCAAGAGAACATAAAGTACATTCAGCAGTCAACCATCCATATTATCTCAAAATGTCTTCACCATCTCCTAGGTTAATCACTTTATAAACAACTATGTACGTTATTGAAGAGAAACAACGTGACACACAAGAATCAAGACATGGCATCAAGTCAGCAACAACAACCATGTTTGTATAAAGCCTACACTACACAAATAAGTTAGCAATTAGTAACGTAACCAGTATGCCCTCACTAAAAAGAAGTCCCACTTCACTTATATCAGGAATTACATATGTAACCATGGGGACAATCACTAGACATTCACTCTCATAATGAAGTTCCAATCAATATACGCTGAATACCATAGGCTTGCCCTTATTTTCATTACCAAGACTTTTAGACAGGTAAGCTAAGATCACTATAGATCTTCTCTTTGTCTTATTATGTAGGCTAGTGGTTGGTATAATACTAGATAATATTTAAAGTGACTAAGCCTCCTTGACACTACACTAGCTTTTGGGGTTTCACTCATTCGCCTTTTTTTATTCTTCTCTTTTATTGATCTCACTTATTCAGTATGGGTGCGGTTCTTTTCTACAATCACTTCTTCTTTTTCACAACTTTTCTTTTCTTGCTCTTTTCCACTGCACCCAGCTTTTTATTCTTTTCTTTTTCTCTATCTTTCTTCATACACATTTTACATCACGCACCCCTATGATAGCCACCCTCAACTTAGGCCATTTACCTAAGTCAAGGTGCACAGTGTCTAAGGAGGAACAGGGCCTAAACAGATTAATTGTGATATAAATGGGTTGGTGATAGGTATCATAAAAAGAAATAGGCTATTTAGGCTCAAAATAGGGATCAAGGGATATTATGCATATAGGGAAGTTCATTTAGGCTAAAGTGGGATAACATCAAAAAGGCCTATGATCCTTAACTAACCCCTATCCTTCAACCTAGGTAAGACTAACCGGACAAGTTCGGAATCCAATATACAAAAGGAACTAAGTGAAATCTCAAGCGCATATGGCACATAAGTATATCACAAGTTACTACTTTTCCAATTCATGCAATTGTTTAACAATGGTTATCAAGTTACTAGAATAAATACCATACAAAAATAAACAGTGGTCACAATTAGATGCACATCACACAGTTACAAAGTAGATAATTGAAGAGGTATTTATCATTCCCAAATAAAAAAATAATAAAAATATATCAACTGCCCTAGATACTTGTTTTTCTACCAGTTAACCACAAAACATCACAAAATAAAACACAATATGCCTAAATATGTTAGCTCTACTAGGAACAAGACTCCGGGGAAAAGAGGCACAGCAACAGAAACCCCAAGAGGACATCAACACCCACAAATAGCCCCACCCTCAACTTAAAATCATGCAATGTCCCCAATGCATCAAACTAAAACAAGAAAGTTATAAACATACTTGTGGTACCATGCATGCAAAGATCTGATGTCAATCACATAATACGGATACAAATAACAAAATACCTTGGGTTGCCTCCCAAGCAGCGCTTGATGTAATATTGCGGCACGATTAGGTTATCTTGACTACTCAAAATTCATCAAGATACCTTGAAAGTGATTCATCATTTATCACTCCACCTTGAGGATATGAATTTCACCCGCAACTTAGAGTCCATCTTCTTTTCACGATCATAAGGGGTGGTACAAGATTAAAAAGTCAAGCAATGGATTGAGCATGGTAAACCACTCGGCCTTAACGTGAGGTGTGTTTTTATGTGGCTTGTCTAATGTAAAACAAAGAATATAGGATTCTTGTTCCTCATCTTCACACTCTTCTACCATTTTAGATAATTCCATAGACAAGATATCATCTAAACATAATGTGGAAAAATACATCGAGTGAGGCCCAGCTAATACTACTTCAAAATTTACACTATCTACTGCATACTCACTTTTATTAAACTTCTCAATATCAGTCTCAAGATCAAGATGAAAATTAAGTGGTTGCGATTCTTGAGTTTTTTCCCCAAATTGGCTAATGTCCTCCACATATTCTTCTTTGTTTAGCCCCTATAAACATGGTGGGAGTGGTAACTCCTTTAGCTCTGCCCACAGCGATTCTTGATTCTCTAAAATTTATTTCATCAATTTGTTCGCTTGAATCATGACAACACACATATTTTCAGTATGATCACTTTGACCACAAGCCAAATACCAAGTTACAGTAAGTAGGATAATATCCGCATCTTATTGTGAAGGTCCAATCCATGCACTTCTAAGTAAATCTGGAAAGAAAGCTTCAAAATATGGTCCCCCACAATAATAACAAGAATTATCACAAAAATCATCATCACTCAAAAAACCATCTATCCAAGCTGACATCTCAAGAAAGGTGTGATAAAAATAAAAATAAAATAAAATAAAATAAATAAATAAGTATTTACAAGTTTGAATTCAAGCAAGTAAGATAAAATTCCAAACCAACTCAATCGCCAAATTGTTCCCCGGCAACGGTGCCATTTTTTATTATGCTTAACTTACACGTTAATTCAGTGCAAGGCGGTCGTCGTGAATATATTTACCCAACTTAGAGAATTACCTAATCCTCTCGTACTTAGAGAATTTCTATTCACTGACCATACTTACCTCAGCTTAATTAACCTTGTTACAGCGTCAATTATTAAACAAAAGGTTGGTAGCTTCCAAGTCCCTGTCAATAATTCACTTCCTTCTATAGTTGATTTCTTATCTCAAGCAAATCAAAGAAGGTGCTATCTGTCGTTTGCAACCAATAGATAATAATTAAAACCTCAGAATTATCAAGGAGTCCTATTACCTTTAGAATCTTGAACACTTTGCAACTTACCAAGACCTACCCCATAGATACCATAATTCAGGTTAAAGGGATTTAGCCACTCATAATGTAATAATCGATGCAACAAGTTGAATTCATAATTTGAAAGATGAACTTATAGAAAGATGAATAGCAACGAGTGTTTCTCAGATTAGATCAAAGTAGAAATCCCAAAATATTGATGATAATCTCCTCAAAGTTAATTGTTTTGTTCAAGCCAAGAAACTAGAGAGGAAATAACAAAATATGTGCGTCCAAAAATAAGTTTAGAATCCTCCTTAGAAAACCCTAAAATATTATTTAAATACTTCAGCCTAATTATGGAAATAAAATCACAGAGTTCAGTGTTCTTCTCAGATTAGGTGACGATATGTGTGACAGTTTATCAGGAGGCTGT
>NW_025869276.1:0-15359 GCF_002878395.1 Capsicum annuum
TTTTAAGTTGAGGGTGTTGATGTGTGAACAGATGCTAACACATTTGAGGCTTTTAACTGATAATAATTAATTGTAAATTCTTAAGCAACTTTTGTCATTTTTGATTGTCTTCTCTTTAATATTGCAGTAAAAGTCAAGACGCAAGAGAATCAGCAACAATGGAAATAAAAGACTTGATTTCTGAGCAAGTAGAGAAGAAAGTATAGATGAAGACTTGTTTGATAAGTCGTCAGCCTTGTGATAAGCTATCAGAGTTATCGTCAGGCTTAGATGGAGAATGGACTTCAGCTGGAATCAGTGACGACATCTGTGATAGGCCGTCAAGAGTGTGATAAGTCATCAAGCTCATCATTAGGCTTAGGCAGGGAATGGAGTTTAGAGTGAAAAATTAATGACATCTCTGATAAGTTGTCACATGTTTGATAAGCCGTCAAGCCTCATCATCAGCCCAAGGTAGAGATTATCAAAAGTGAATAGGAGCTGACAACATTCCGGATAAGCCGTCAGACTCTTGATAAGCCGTCACACACGTCTACGCCTGTCTGAGAAAATACTATGATCTATGATTTTGTTTCCATAATTAGCCTAAAGTATTTAAAGCATATGTTAGGGTTTTCTAATCATAAGGGGAACTGAAGTTTTGAGTATTTTTTCTCTCTAGTTTTCTGACTTTAACAAGACAATTATTTTTGGAAAGAATATTACCATTGTTTTTGGGATTTTCTATTGGATCAAATCTGAGAAACACTTGTTGCTATTAATCTTGTTGTAAGATCATTTATCTAATTATGAAGTCTACTTGTTGTCTTGCTTATTTTATTATGAGTAGCTAAATTTCCTTAACCTGAGTTGTGAGATCTATGGGTTTAGGTTTGTAACGTAACTAAGTGTTCAAGATTCTAACGGTTGTAGGAACTTATTATTAATTCCATCATTTGACATGGTGACTATTGGTTGCATACAATAGGCCTCACTTACTGTTGATTTGCTTGAGATAAGAAATCAACCCTAATAAGAAGTGAATTATCAATAGGGACTTGGAAGCATTAAACTTCCATTTCATAATTAATGTTGTAACAAGATTAATTAACTTGAGATAACAACCTGTTATGAAATATAAATTTCCTAAGTTCGAGAGAATTAGGTGGTTAAATGTCTAAATAGGTTGAGAAACATTTAGACATAACTTTGACAAGGATAGTATGTTGTTCCTACCTACCACAAGAATCTTGAACCGTTACTAGCGTTTATCAAATCCCAACACCCGTAGTGAACATAACTCTAGTTTTCCTTATCATATTGATTTCAAACACTGAATTAAGAAGTAATTATTTTCTAACTTTCTAAAAAACCCCATTCATAGGAAACTGCTAGCTATCAAATGATTAACCCGCAGATAACTCAAATTCACACTATATTCCCTATGGGATTTGACCCTAACCTAGTTGGGTTATATATTGTCAGCGATCACTTACATTCTCGTAAGAGAGGTATAGGTTAAGCATTATCTGTCTCCGCCCGACTAACTTGTTTCCTTATTTATCAGATGACAATAAGACTTGGGAGCTGACGTCTTCTTACTTTTCTTTTTGGATGGGTCAACTTTTGGAGCCATATTACCTGTGTGCATATACTTATTAGTGATTACTAAGGAAAAGAAAGAAAAACAAAGAAATTTTGGGCCAGTTGCATGTTTTGTTCAAGTGACGACTAGGGTGTATGAGTCGTATACATTGGTTACGACTAGTATGACTAAATCGTAAGCTAGAAAAAAGGCATATCAATGTTTATTGGTTAGGTTATGAGTCCTCCTAACAAGTCATAAGGTTAGCTTAGGACTCATTAACAATACTCAAAAGCTAACCAGAAATATTTTCTTTTATTCATGTTTCCCTAGTTTTGATGACTTCTAGTAACGAGTCATAGGGGTTGGTTACAACCCGCAAAGTCAAGTTGTATCCATACCAGAACCTACACCCTCCTAATCATCTTTGTTTTCAGTGGTTACTAGTCTCGTAACGACTCATTACATGTAGATACGAGTCATCAGGAGACCCGTATCCACTATAACATAAGGATTTAACTTTGAGTTAGCTCTAGTATCCAATCCCCAAAATACCCTTTAATTTAATTCACTACTACCCCACATCTATAAAAAAGAACAAATTTACATTACAACATGTCAAGTTCACTCCAAAATCCCTTTTTGAACTTAATTTCTAAGCAATAGGGTTCAAGTTTTCATACATATATACATTTAACTCAAATAAATTATAAAATATCAACTCATCTTCGATAGAAAGATTTTAAGCTCAAAAACTTACTTGTCTTTTGAGAGTTTAGATTTGTTGAGTTGAGCAATTTTATGACCCCAATGATCTATGAATTCGATGGATTTGGAAGGTCCCAATCGATCGATTTATGTTTGGGGGTGATTTTGATTTCTAAAAGCCTAGCAATCGTCAACAATAGAGGTGATTTGGTGTTTGAAATGTTGGGTACCCAACCTCTTTTGTTTAAAAGGGTGAACTAGGTCGGGTTGACCTTTGACCCTTGACCTAGTAAGTCAGGTTACGAGTCAGATGTATGACTCGTAACCAATTCATACTAGTTTTTACTTCTTTCATTAAGACTGGGAACTCTTACATGGTTCTAGAGTTGGTACAACTCAAGTTGATGAGTCATAACTAGAAATATCTTACCTTGATATGTTTCAAGTCCCTGGTCCCTACGACTCCTATTCACGAGTCATCATGTTAAGTTACGACTCATAAAGAGTCTATATATCTTGAATTCTGGAATTTCTAGATCTTTTCTGCAATCTTTAATCCTAGATATTGAACGCACGTATTACCCTATCAGTTATTAAGTACAAAAGATAGGTTTCCTCCTATGCAGTATTTGATTTAACATCATGACGTGACATGGCTAAGTTGGATAATACATTTCACCAACTAGCTTCATGGGTTGCCTCCTTTGGAGAACTTGATTTAATGTCATGAGATGATGTAATTGCCTAGTTTTCTTAGACTTCACCAAGGTTGATCTCAAAAATCATCTTCAGTTCCTCAATGTTTCCCATATAGTTCTTTAACCTTTTCCCATTCACTTTGAATGGGTCTTCTCCATTACTCTTCAATTTTGAAGCATCATATGGAAACACTCTTGTTACAATAAATGGACGATACCATCTAGACTTTAACTTACATGGAAACAAGCAAAGTCTTGAGTTATTGAGCAATACCTGGTCACCTTTCTTAAATATCCTTTCCTCAATTATACGATCATGATGCAGCTTTATCTTTTCTTTGTAAAGTGTAGAACTTTCATAAACTCGGAGTCAGAATTCATCCAACTCATTCATCTTATTCATCCTTGAATTTGGTGCATCCTAAAACTCAAAATTTAGCTTCTTCAATGCCTATAGTGCTTTATGCTAAAGTTCAATAGGAAAGTGACATGATTTTCCATACACCAACTAATAAGGAAAGGCATCTATGGGAGTCTTGAAAGATGTACAATAATCCCATAAGACATCTTCCATCTTTCTTAAACAATTAGTCCTATTGGCATTAACTGTCTTCGCCAAGATGGACTTGATTTCTCTGTTGGACACCTCAACCTGTCCACTAGTTTGTGGATGTTAAGATGTGTCCACCTTGTTCTTTACTACATAATTCTCAAGCAGACTCTTGAATACATGGTTATAAAAATGTGACACACCGTCACTAACGAGTGCATATGGCATGCCAAAATGAGAAAAAATGTATTTTTTCAAGAAGGCTATGACTCTTCTTCCATCATTACTGGGGAACACAAGCACTTCCATCCACTACGATACATAATCATCTATAATAAGAATATATTTCATACTAAAGAAGCTCAAAAAAAGTCACATATAGTCCACACCCCATACATCAAACAATTCCAATTCTAATATTGGCGTCATAGGAAGTTCTTGGCTTCTAGAAATATTACCTTGTCGTTGACATTGATCACAAGTTGAAGCAAAATCATGAGCATCCTTATAAATTATTGGCCAATAGTACCCACATTACAAGATCTTGTGCTTGTGTGGGTTCCTTCATGCTGACCCCAAACTTGTAAAGCATGACAAACTTCAACAATGCTCATCATCTCCACTTCAGGGATGCATCTATGAAACCACACAAATTCAGAATAAGTAAGGATCATTCCAAAAAAAATTTCCTTACCCCATGTATAAATTTCTTTCTCTTCTAGAAGGAAAGATTGTCTGGGACTAGATCACTTGCTGGATAATTTGCATAATCAGCAAACCATGGAATTAGATGTTGAGAAGCACCCAATATCTGCTTGTTTTGAAAACTATCATCTTGTTTTGAAAACTATCATCAATCACGATTCCATGTTAAACATTCTTCATAGATTCTTCTATTAGTCTTGACAAATAATCTACAACTTCATTCTCAGTGCCTTTTATGTCCTTGACCTCAAAATCAAACTCTTGCAGCAAGAGAATCCACCTAATTACTCTAGGCTTTGCATTTTTTTCACTATTAAGTACCTCAATGCTACATGATCAGTGTGTTCAACTACCTTTGTTCCAATCAAATAAGACTGAAATTTCTCAAAGTCAAAAATCGCTACTAACAACTCTTATTCAATAACTATTTTATTCTTTTGAGCCGGGTTTAGTGCCTTGCAAGCATATTAGATGGGATGTAGGATCTTTTCTTTTTGTTTTCCTAGTATAGCACCGAAGGCCACTCCACGTGTGTCTTACATAATATCAAATGGAAAGGACCAATCAGGGGACACGATAATAGAAGTCATCACCAACTTCCCTTTCAGAAATTCAAAAGCCTTCATGCTTCATCAATATCAAACTTCTCCCATTTCTCAAGAAGCCTACAGAGAGGATTGGCAATTTTTGAGAAATCTTTGATGAATCGCCTGTAGAATCTGGCATGCCCTAAAAACTCCGAATACCCTTCATAGAAATTAGTGGAGGTAATTTCTTGATCACTTTCATTTGAGCTCTATCTACCTCTATACCCTTTTTAAGAATCTTGTGCCCAAGAACAATACATTCTTTAACTATGAAATGGCACTTTCCCTAGTTAAGTACCAAGTTGCATTCCTCACATCTTTGAAGAGAGTTTGCCATGTGAACCAAGCAGTCATCAAAAGAATCACCAACTACCAAAAAAATATCCATGAATACTTTGATAATGTTTTCTACCTTGTCAGAGAAGATTGACATCATACATATCTAAGAAGTAATTAGAGCATTAAATAACCTGAATGGCATACGCCTGAATGCAAAACCCCATAAGGAAAAGTGAAGGTTTTCTTCTCTTGGTGTTTGGTCACAATAGTGATTGGGTTGTCTCTTGAATACCTACCTAAAAAAATACCACCCTCTATCTATAAGCTTGTAAAGTATTTGGTCCATGAAGGGCATGGGAAAGTGATCCTTATGAGTCCATGCATTCAGTTTCCTGTAATCCATGCACACTCTTCATCATGTGACTAACCTCATTGGCACTAGATTATTCTTCTTATTAGGCACAACTATAATACCTTCTATCTTTGGAACATATTTTACCGGGTTAACCTACTTATTATCAGTAATGGGATACACTACACCAGTATCAAGACACTTGATTATCTCTTTCTTCACCATCTCCTACATAGGAAGATTACGCTGATGCTCATGTTCTACAAATGGAACTCAATTTGATTCTAGTTGGATTGTATGAGTGCAATGACCAGGCGAGAAACCCATAATATCTACAGTGGACCAACCTATGGACCTCTTGAATCTCTGTAGCACAAATAATAAATTTTCCACTTTTATCTGTATCAAGTCAGAAACAATGATTATCAGCAAAGTATTATCGGCCCCTAAAAATACATATCTTAAATGAAAAGGGAGGGCCTTCAAATCTAAGACCAGCGGTTCCTCAATAGATGGGCGAGCAGGTAGAGTGGTTTTATTTTTTAATTCCATGTCAAGCTTGTTTGGTGCATAAGTATAAGAACCGTTTCCATAAAGTGCACATACCATCTCATCATAGTCATCAATTCTATTGCTATCAAGTTTTATGATCACCGCTACTAAAGCTTCAACACCAAACCTTTCTTTAGTAGGAACGGCCTCAGAACTATCTTCCCAAATAGTCACTGCATCAATATCATGGAATGAGTCCATCTCTTCATCAAATATATCAATCATAGATATGACCCTTAAATCATTCGGCTGCCTCACATACTTCATATATCACCTACTCATCGCTAAGCCTTAAAATTGGATGTCCTAACTCCAAATAAATTAAAGTCCTTCCTATAGCCAAGAATAGTCTTCCTAAAATAATTAGAACTTGGTAGTCCACTTTGTAGTCCAATATCACAAAATTAACATGGAAGATAAAAGAAGCCACCTTCACAATACATTTTATCGAATATCAACTAACTTTTTTACTATTTGATCTGCTATCACTAGTCTCATGATGGTTAGTTTGGGAGCTCCCAACCCCAACTGCTTAAACAGGAATAGTGGCATATGGTTGATACTAGCTCCCAAATCACATAGTGCTCGAGTGAAGTTGAAAGACCTAATTGTATAAGGAACAGTGAAAGCACCTAGATCCTTCTTCTTCTCTACCAATGATCTAATAGAGAAAGCGCTGCAGTGATGAATATTGTCAGTTTGCTCATAAATGACTAACCTTTTCTTGGTGATTAGATCCTTCATAAACTTTGTATAACCAGGAATTTGTTCTAATGCATCTACAAGTGGAATATTGACAGACAACTCCTTTAAAATAGAAGAAAACTTTTGATACTAACCCTCTTCTTGCTAATTTTTCAAACTCTAAGGAAAATGATGTTAAGTTATTGGGATAGTCTTTATAACAAGGTCCTTGACCTAATTCTATCCTTTATTTTTCTCGCTATATTATCAAAATCACATGATCATATTCATTTATTGAATTGATCAAGGTGGGTGCAGGTGCATCCATTATGGTTTTACCACTCTAAGTGGTAATGGCATGGCAATGATTATCATAATTCATATTTACCACTATATTACCAGAAAGAGTTTTCGGTTGCCTTTGATTCAGTATGGCTAACATCTGGCCATACTATTGCTCCAGTTGTTTGATAATAGTAAAATATGACTCAAATTTCTGATTTAGCCCTAATAGGTCCCGTCTTAATCTTCTTAAGACAACTCTCTTTATTTTCTTGGCCTTTGACTAGTTTCGACAATATTGCCTCTATTGTACACTCAGTATCTCAGCTACGTGGTGGACATATTTGTTACTCTTCTCTTTGTAGTCATCTTTGTGTCTCCAATCACAATTTAGTCTCTACTTATGACAATCAAGATACTTTGCTTTCTTGTCAAATTTTTTCTTGAGTGTTCTAAAGGTTGAACTCTGTGCCCCTACTTAATTTTCTTTCTCATCACTAATTATTGTGAATTTTTTTGTAAGAAGCCCAATATCTGTTTGAAGTTGTGCAACCTCTTGTGCTACAAAATCATAACTATGTCCATACTCATTAGTTTATCCAATAGCATATATAACTGCACCATGCTTAGCATCTCTAGTATGCCAACCTCGATTAGTCACTGAAATATCATTTAGCATCTCCTATCCAATGTCCCATCAAAGACAGATAAATGTACATCCTAAAATTGTACTTTCCATTGCTCTGGAACTAACATTCAGTGATCTATAAAAATTTCCAACTGATTAGATCCTGTGATTCTATGATCAGGTACGATGCTCAACTTTTTTTTGAACCTAAACCATGCCTTATACATCCATTCTACATGTAGCTATCTGCAATTGTAGATTTTATCTTTCAATAATAAAATCCTTGTAGGAGGGAAGAAGATATTCAAAAAATTATCTACACAACTCATACTATGTAGTGATTAAACCTCTCAAACTTTCCCCTAACCATAGTGATGCTTCTCAATCGGCAAAAATTGGATCAACCTCAATCTCAAAGCTTCTTGATTCACCCCCAGAATAGTATATGACCTATAGATATAAATAAAATTAGCAAGATTCATGTTCGCATCATCTGTTGTTATTCCCAAAAAACACCCTTACCAATTGAATCATCGCACTAGTAATGTAAAATTTAACATTGAGGGGTAGAGCAAGAGGAATGATGGATCCTGTCTTAGTAGGTTCAACATATCCCATGTCTTTATCTTCATCATATGGCTGAAAATGATGATATGCAGGAATAATTTGAGCTCTACCTCTTTAATTTCTATCTCTATGCTTAACCACTTTTTTTGGTATGGATAATTCTTTTTGTTGTGCTACCCTAGCCTTTTCAGCTAAACGTACTTAATAAAAAGTGCTCTGTCAATATATTTGAAATATTCTGTGGATATCCATAGCATGAGAAAGTGTTGCATTAGGATCAATATGTGGAGGAGGGGGTACAATTTAAGGGTGTCGAACCCAGCAGGAACACCATCACAAACTTATTCTGACATCCTTAACAGTCTTTAAAGAATTTTTTTAGGCTCTAGATCAAAAGGGAGTAAGGGATTGCCTCTTTTCCCAGTGTTTAACATACACCGATGTATTCCAAATCAAGAAGAGGAAATAAAACCCACAAACTTCACAAAATTCAAACAATAATCGATAGCATCTTCCCCAAATAGCACCAAAAATTAATGTCGCCCAAAAACTAACCTCCAAGGAAGTATGTTATAGTTGATATAAAATATAGTAACCAAAACTAGTTAGGGGTCAAACATAGGGAAAGCACTGAACATTCTCTCACACTTGAAAAAATCCATGTGTAATGTGGAAGAGTAAATAAGGATATTTTGAGGTGAACAGTAAGTACTAACCAAACTTGAATGCTTGGGTTTGTAACCAGCAGAAGAAAAACACTAGGACTATTTTCCCCTAGCTCCATAAACTTCTTGTGTTAAACTCACCTATTCTCCTGCTCTACATGCAAAGTCGACAAGATATTTATTATCAACCATCTTATGAATGTGATGAAAAGTCTCACCCTTTACCTTGTGAGTTCTAGGGTGTCTCTTTATTGCTCCTTATCTTTAACCTTAGTTGAACTTTCATATTTTAGGTCTCAAGTTGATTAGATTAGATGGCAGAATTATGAGATGGACGTAAATCCTAAATTATTGTCTTAATCCCCTTTTTCGAATCACAAACTTCCTTATGAGGAGGTTCTCAAATATAGGCAATCAACAATCTTCTGTAGTAGTTTTGAGGTTAATTTATATGAAGAAGATTAAGATATATGCAACCACAATAGAATAGATGAATCTCCCACTTTCTCTATATAGTCAACCTGCTAGGGTTCCTACAGCCTTAGTCATGAAAATTAGTCATTCATGTTCATACAATAATCCAAGATATATATACAAATTGTCTAAGATATAAGTAAGATAAGACCATGACATAAGGGTTTTTCAGAGAATAGAAGCTCACCACTTCAAAGTTGACGCACAGTCAACCCAAAAATCACCTATCACTGCATAAGGAAATAAAAGTATCTTCAGACCATACATTGCATAGGGATATAGTATCTAAGTATGGTTAGCGAGGTGAGCGCGAGAATGTAACTCAGGGAAGGAATAAAACAATGCCATTATCGATCAGACCAAAATAACTCCAAAACTAAATGCACACAATTATATACATATATGTAGAAAAATATGTTGGGATAGGGAACAAGATTTAGAATGAAAGTCAAAAAATTAACATATACTATATAGCTTCAACCATTAAAAAGGAACCTACAGGCTATATAGGTCTGGCTCCCCCCACTAGAAGTACCCTAGTGCATATTAGCCACATGAACTATAGATATCAATGAATGTTGGGGAATCCATAACTCCTATCCAATCAATGATAAATATATATATATATAAGATGTGACACAAGTATATGGCTAGTAATAACAACCCCAATGCCAGCTAATGGGAATTTCCAATATCAGTCCCTCGAGACCTTCCCCTTCACGACCAGCTACTCAACCCCCTTTAATCCTAGTTAAAATATTTATACATTTTGTTCATAACACTAAGGACCATACATTATGCCCATACCATTGGTATTTTCATACCAAGTATACTTGCAAGCTAATACCATTATGCCATTTCCATGGACCATCAACTTGGGGAATCCATGACCCTCATGGTCCAATTATCCATTAACTTAGAGAAATTCATGACCCATGGTACAATTATCCATTAAGATGGGAAAATCAACGACCCTCATAGTCCAATTTAAAATTAATTCATGGCCATAAAGTTCTTTCAAATCCATTTTTATTCCGTTAGCTTTTTATACAATGCAATAATTCAAATTTGGTTTCAATATGCATATATAATTATTTTAAAGCCAATTTCATAAGGTGGGTTGAGGTTATTACCAATTCTAATACCAAAATCCATTTATTTAGCGGAATCCATGACCTCCTATTCCCATTTACCATGACCATGCACCCAATTAGTTTAAAAGACATCAATTCAAAAGTAAATGATTCCCAAACGCCATAGGATAATAATTCAATTAATAGTACCCAAAGACCACAACCTAATTTCTAAATCAATAGTTGAATCACATGGATAATAATCTTAAGTATATGATTTTAAGAAAACAAGCATTAGGGAAGAGATACATGCAGAGACATCAATAATTTTAAAGAAGAAATCACCCTTTGAGCCCTAGATAACTAATACCTTTAGAAAGCCTAATTGTTATTTCTGAGAGATTTGAAAGAGGTAAGAGGTGTATTTTTTTATTTTGGAATAATAATGGTATCCTAATGGTGTTTTATGGACATGGCTTTTAATTGGGGAAAGAGGGAAATGGCCGACGTACCCTTACTTAAAAGTACAGGAAAATGTTGCCCTATCATCATGGGTCACATCATGAATTATGACGACTGGCTACGAGTCTTAGCCTAGACTTGTAGTCTGTACAGACTCTTAGACCCCCTTAACTGCTTAGTCACACATCAGAAGTGACTCTTAGACTTGTAGTCTGTACAGACTCACCTTACGACTCTTAAGGGTCTAATCATGACATCAACAGAAACTTAGGCATTCCTCATTAGTTTTCCAATAACTTTACCCCCACGACTCGTAATAAGTTTTCATGACTTGTTAGGTAAGTCGTTACATGAGTAGTGAGCACAAAAGTTAAGAAATTTTTTGAGGCCAAAATTTGAGGTGTTACAAGTTCATAGCTTTACTGGTTTGCCCAGTTATATGTACTCTTCGTCGAGGGTTTTTCTACTATTTAAGTATCTATGACAATATTTACTTGGAAGGAGGTTTCTTTTTTATGGTTCGAAGAGTGTGAGTCGAGCTTTCGATGGCTCAAGAATTTTCTCACTTCAACTTCTATTATCGCTCTTCCATATGAAAGTAATGGATTAATCGTGTTTTGTGAAACTTCTGGTGTTGTTCTAGGTTGTGTTTTCATATAGTAGGGTTGTGTTATTAATTATGCTTTGAATAGCATAATGTGCACAAGAACAACTACCTTACTCATGATTATGGAGTTGGCGGTGGTAGTTTCCATGCTTAAGATTTAGAGATATTATATTTATGGCATGCATTGTGAGATTTTCATCAATCATCACAGTATTTATACCATAGACTTTATTTGTGTCTTACCCTATACTTCTTATGGTTTCGATGGTATTTGGGTTATCATGGATCAGTTGATAAAGTTAGTGCATTTTATTCCTATTCAGATGTCTTTTAGTTCTGAGTGGTTAGCCCACATCTATGTGCGTGAGAGAGTCCATTTGTATTGTGTTCCCATATCTATCATTTTGGACCGAGGTTTTTTGAACACTTTTATATTTTAGAGAGATATTTAGGAAGAGTTCCATACTCAGATGGATCTTAGTATAGCCTTCCATCCATAGAAAGATGGATAGTCTGAGCGGACAATTCAGGTGCTTGAGGATATGCCCTAAGCCTTTGTCATGGACTTTGGAGGCCAGTGGGAGGATCACTTAGCCTTGGCAGAATTTTCTTATAACAATAGTTATCATTCGAGTATTAAGATGGAGCATTTTGAGGCTTTGTATGGTAGGCGATGTCATTCTCCAATTAGGTAGTTTGAAACTTTTGATATTTAGCCCCATGGTACTTATTTGTCTTTAGGAGTCATTGGATAGAGTCAGGGTGATTTAGGATAGGTTGAGAGTTGCTCAGAGTACGAAGAAGGACTATGCAGACCGTAGACTACATGGCTTTAGATTTGGAGTTGGTTATCTAGTATTCCTCCTTATATTGCCCATAAAGGGTTTAATAAGGTTTGGAAGAAAGGGCAAGCTCAATCACAGATATGTTAGACCTTTTAAGATTCTTTGGACAATTTATGAGATGGCTTATTAGTTGGATCTACCTCCAGATTCTTCCATAGTCCATATAATTTTCCATATTTCTATGTGACGATGATACATTCTTGATCTATCTCATGTACTTATATAGGACTTAATATAGTTGGATGAGTATTTGACCTTCGTGATGGAGCGGATGCTCATTTTGTCTAGTGATGTTAGGCAGCTGCACACTAAGGAAATTCATGTATTTAAGGTTTAGTGGAGGAACCACCTAGTGAAGGAGACCATAGATATCGAGACCAAGATATAGACCCAGTATCCTCACTTGTTTGATACTTCAATTACATTCTAATCCATAACTTTTATAGATGAAAGTTCCTTTATTAGTGGATATTATAATGAACCTTGAGGTCATTTTCTATATTTATTCTTATTTTCTCCATTATATCTTCTCTAGAGCTTCCCAAAGTCATTTATGACTTGTGGAAACTGACAGTACAATTACCGGGCAATTAGTTTTATTTTTAAAGTAAATTCCCTATTTTAAAGTATTTCCTGGTTTGAAATGATCGCAGTAAAAACTTTAGTCAAACAATGTCGAATGAAAATTCTAAATTTTCACTAGCTTAATATAGTCAATTTTAGGCAAGGAGGACTCTTGGTTTTAGTCCCGAGGCACCCGAGCTCATTTCAACCTATTGGTTGGAAATTAAAGAAATTGGAATCTAGGTGCGGCATCCATATTTTATCAAAATAACCTCAAATAGAAATTTTGACTACACCATTGAGTTTGGAACATCGAATTTGGTATGTCTACATAGTTTATTTGTGTATACTAGATAATGAATGAATCTCGAACACCTAATTGAATTCCATTTCAAACTTGGAAAAAAATTAGTGCATCAGGCTTCTAGAGCGTTGTGATAGCAACTCTTTGGATTGTGATCGCAATAGAAAAACTCGAGGGCTTGGGCTAGATATAAATAAACCCCTTTTCTATGATTTTACCCATCTTTCATCCATTTCTTCAGATCTTAAACCCTAAGTGGAGAGAGAGATTAAAACTAAGGCTTGTGGATGATGTAGTAGCTTGGATAACATCTATTTTCGTGATATCCCTTAAATTTGTGATAAGATTTCACCTTTTTTATAGTAAATTACCCATTTCTTATTCTAAATCCCAAAACCTTGAGGGCTTGATATAGCTAAGAATTCACCAATTTTTTAGGGTAATGATTTCTTGAGCAAGTGAGAGTGTTAGATTGGTTACAAAACTGTGATTTCCATGAGTGGAAACCAAATGGTATTTTGATGTAATTTTTGGATCCACACCATAATAGTACAATATGGGTATGTTATTATTGTATTGATGAGTATAATATGGGTTTGATAGCTTTAAATCTTGAGGAGGCTTCTCATAAGGGAAAAACGATAGTTTAGTGGATCGTTGGCTTTCTTCGATGTCGAGATAGGCTAGGTTTTTTCCCATGTTAGATTAAGCTAATTCATAGTATTTTTATGATATTGTGTAATATTTGGGTAAGATTTAGGTATTTTTATGATGAATTGTAAAGATTGGGTTAGTTGGACCATTATAGGCTATTTGGAAACCATAATTTACGCATAATTGGCCTAGTTGCTTGACTTTAAGTGAATTTCCTATCTTAGGGATAATTTAGGCTTTTTTAACATCTAAAATTGGATTTAGATACCTAAAGACTAGTTCAGGTAGAATTTGCCTAAAATGTAACACGGGGATTAGAAGTAGACCTTTGACCAACCTTAGGCTAAGATACATGTTGCCTTGTGCAGACCTTTTATATGCATCTTAGTCTCTTAGAAATGCTTACTAAGAAAATATTGAGAGGCTTGACACTTTCTAGTTATGTGGTTTATGCGAGGGCTAATGCCTATTGATTGTGCTATTATTTATACTATTGATGATACTATTGATTATATTTACCAGTCTAAGTCGAGATGTTGGTGACATATTTACCAGTTCAACTCCGGTTATTGATGACATAGTTATTGGTTCAAGATCGTCTATTGATGATATATTTATTGTTTCAAGTTTGACTATTGATTATATTTATCAGTTCAAGTCCGAATATGCATATTATGCTATGAAAATATTCTTATGATGATATGATGATATCTGGGTAAGAGGTTTAAAATAGCAATTTGGATTAAAAAAAAACCCCAGATTTTGGCACTTGAAAATTCCATGAGTTTTAAGCTCACTGCCCTGGTTATGATTGGACCCTATGAGTCATAGGGTGTCCTAACGAGTCATTAGGATGAGTCGTAACCAAATGAGTAAGTTTGTGGCTAGATTTTACCTTGAGAACAAGTGGCTCACAATGTCCCTATGGATATGTTATGAGTTGTGGGGTGTAAATCATAGGGTGTCAAGTGTATACCCTAAATAGGCTATGGGTTTATTACATATGGGACCTACGAGTTATATGGGTCCCATAATGAGTCCTATGGCTGAGTCATAAAGTCAGAAGTGTAGGGTGCATTGGTGGTTCTGCCCTAGTTACAACTCATGCCGAAGGGTTGTAAGAAGTGGTTACAAGTCGATGGTTGAATCATAGTCAAAGATGGCCGTTTTTTGGCTTGTAAGTTAAGGGAATTCTAGTTATCTTCCTCCTTACCCAACTTTAAACCCAGATCTTATAACCCCTTTAGAGTATTGTTATCCCTCATAAACACGTCAAAGTAACTTCTTAACGCTCACAAATTCCTTAAGGTCACAAACACTAAGGGTTTTTAAGAGGTTGATCAATTAGGGCTTTCAAGGGTGACGTCTTTTCTTAAATACAACTATTTCAGGCATGTGAATGTTCCCTCATTGTTAATTTGTTAAAAACCATTGTAATACAGTGTTATTTACATGTAATTGTAATTTTTGTTGAAAACAATGATTGTGGGTTTTGAATGCATATTGTGGAACAATGTTTTCCTATGATTTAATTATGATTATTCATGCATTATGT
>NW_025869277.1:0-1156 GCF_002878395.1 Capsicum annuum
TGCCCCAAATTAATCCTATTAATGAAACCTTATCCTTTATTAACCCAAGAGCCTTGAGAGAATTTGAGTGTTTAAGAGAGTATGCGTTATTGCAAATGGGTTAATAAAGCCCTAAAAAGTGGTTTATGTTGTGGGGTGATAATCGGTTAAGAGAGAAACTGTCCAGATTACCTCTAACTTAAACTGTATATATTTTTTATAGGAAGGTATGCCTCCATCATACAACCAGTACCCTACCATTTGAGTTGTATGCACCACTCATACCCTAGTCCTTGTTTAGACCCCAACAATTGACAAATTTAAGACCACCAAGCCCTAATCATACCCAAGCATATAACAAGTACCCTTAACCCGTAGCTTAGGCAAAATCAAGAGCGGTTGACACTGTCAGACATATAAGTTGGACTATGCCACTAGTACCTTATCTCATGACTCATATTGAGGCACACTTACTCAGATCTAAAGTTAACTTACTAAGTTTTATATTAAGTGAAAGAAAACCCAAACTTACGACCAGTCACCTAGAATATAACTTTCATACACAAAAGTTATAGATGAAGAAAATACCCAAAGTCTCAAAAAGGTGAGGATACTAGTCCCATATCTCGCTCTTGTGTATGAAAGTTATATTCTAGGTGACTGGTCGTAAGTTTGGGTTTTCTTTCACTTAATATAAAACTTAGTAAGTTAACTTTAGATCTGAGTAAGTGTGCCTCAATATGAGTCATGAGATAAGGTACTAGTGGCATAGTCCAACTTATATGTCTGACAGTGTCAACCGCTCTTGATTTTGCCTAAGCTACGGGTTAAGGGTACTTGTTATATGCTTGGGTATGATTAGGGCTTGGTGGTCTTAAATTTGTCAATTGTTGGGGTCTAAACAAGGACTAGGGTATGAGTGGTGCATACAACTCAAATGGTAGGGTACTGGTTGTATGATGGAGGCATACCTTCCTATAAAAAATATATACAGTTTAAGTTAGAGGTAATCTGGACAGTTTCTCTCTTAACCGATTATCACCCCACAACATAAACCACTTTTTAGGGCTTTATTAACCCATTTGCAATAACGCATACTCTCTTAAACACTCAAATTCTCTCAAGGCTCTTGGGTTAATAAAGGATAAGGTTTCATTAATAGGATTAATTTGGGGCA
>NW_025869278.1:0-1275 GCF_002878395.1 Capsicum annuum
TTAGCTTCTTAATCAAAGTTGTCATAGTATCGAGTTTTTTTTATCAAGAGAAGAAATATGTTCGCCAAGAACTTTCACAAACAGGCTCAAATAATTATTTTGAGCAATTAAACTATTTATTTAAGAAATAGTGATTTTTCCAACTTCATCATCAATGAATTTTTGAAAAGGAGAAAAAGTTATACCAGTATTATTCGGTAATATAAAAGATGATTGAGGAGGGTAAATAGCCTAAGTAATAGTACCATTTGAATTTTGGTAAGATCTTTCAATAATTTTTCCATATAAAGGCAGGTAAACAGATATAAACCATGGCACAAAATAAATAATTTGATTATTTAATGCACACATTTCATAGAATTCTTCAAAAACATTTTTCATTTCATCGGGACTATAAGTTTCAAAAAACCATGTCCTAAGCATTTTTCATTTTTCACCAAAAAATTCCCTTTTAATATAATTTCTTGCCTTTGAAGCAGGACTAGAATCAATTAGGTGAGGAATCATAATTTAATAAGAATTAACATCAAACTCCATTTCAGAGGGAGTCGGGTTATCCCTATCTGGGACATTATCATTATCCTGAACTATAGTTGTTTTAGGATTGATTTTAATCTTTTCAATACTTCTAAGAGGAGTATGCAAATCTGCAGAACTTAGAGTATGTAATGATGCAACACAGTTTCTAGCTGGACCATAAACTGGGTCAACTGGAGAGATGTGATGCATGGTAGGTAACATTCTAGGCAAAGAGTTTCAATTATAATAAATTTGGAATAGTAAAAGTCTATTAGAATTCTTCAATTATGGGTTTTTAATTTTAAGATAATAAATTTTTATTTTTTCAAAAAAAAGGAATAATGTATTTCAAATTCAAGATTCTAAAATTTGTTAGAATCTTATAAAGATAAGATTCTAAAATGTCATGATTATCTTATAGTTTACTTATTTTGAGTTTAAGAAAAATATATATATGAAATTAATGATACCAATTAGGAGTTTTCTGCAAATGAAATAAACAAAATAAGAAAATAAAATTTTAGATTAATGATATTGATTCTAAAATATTAGTATCAACTTATTTTAATTTTTTCATATGTGTTTTCCTTTTTGTTCTCTTTTATTCCTTTTTATTCAAAAATAAATTTATTTGTTTTAAATGTTATATAATTCATCTCTATTATTATTATTATTATTATTATTATTATTATTATTATTATTATTATTATTATTATTATTATTATTATTATTATTATTATTATTATTATTATTATT
>NW_025869279.1:0-1989 GCF_002878395.1 Capsicum annuum
GATACATAAATAGATAAGATTAATAAGAAATATATGAGTCAAATTACACTCCTAATTAATTTTTCTTAATAATTGTGCAAAGTCTTATGATGACAATTAAGAAGGAACGTAGGAGTACTTGTCATTTTATAAAATTATTGAAGCGAATAATAAATAAGTATAATTTAGTTAAATTACTCTCTAGTTAAAGTTTACTTAAAAAATATGCAAAATAATAATGACAAGAACTTAAGAGTTAATAGGAGGAAATATATATGCCACTTTAAAAGTGTAAATTGTATGTCCTTTATTGCCATATTTAGTGGGAAAAAAAAGAAAGAAAGATAAATGTAGGATAAAATGGCGAAAATATTGAAAGTAGATAAATTAGGTACTCTCATTTTTATCTGTTACTTATTTCTAAAATTAAATCTTATTTTTACTTGTTATATTTGACATATCAAGAAAAAATTAATTATTTTTTTTAATTTTACCGTCATTAATTACCTATCCTCCAAATAACATTAAAACATTACTTAGTTATAATTATATTCAAATAATAAGGATTTTTAAATCTATTTTGACGCACAAAAATTTTCTATTTTATTTTGGTGTTACATAGAGGTGAATTTTTTTAAAAATAATTTGTTCAATACCGAAGTTACATGTAGCAAAACTTATATCTCAACCTCCCTCGGTCTTTTGAGTCGACTTTTGGAATTTCTCATTATGAAGAACTTTTTGATATAGTTGTGGTTATTTAAACAAAACGTGATCCTTTAGATAAAAAAAAAGTTGTTATAGCTATAAAACTTTAATCCTATGTATAAGGTATAATCTTTCAAATAAATGAAAGTTAGAAGATATTTAAATTTATGTGGCTTCATGCAAATTCTATAAATATCAACCTTCATATTTCTCTTTTTTATTTATTTTTCAAACACCTCCCTTAATTTTTTTTCGATAAATTAGCTTAAAAATTTTCTTGAGGTCTTTGGTTCACTAACCTTCATTATAATATGTAACAGGGACGGCTGAAGCAAATTCGTGACCTAAGATCAAAATTGAACAGAGACCTTAAGTTTTTAAGAAAAATTAATTATTTTTTAAAGTCTATTCTAAATTATATAATCGATTTCATCTAATAATTCCTTTTTAATTATAATATAATTTCTTGAGATATAGTACTTTGAACCTGATATATCAAACTCCTTTTAAATTTCTTTTATATAAAAATTTATTTTTTTTTATAAATAATATCTAATAATTTTTTAAAATCTATAATCTATTATATTTTTAAAAAATGAGTCCCCTCAAATTTGGGGGCCTAAGACAGCCACCTTTTTTTTCTTCAAAAGGGTTGAGCCGCCCCTGAAACGTAAACCACACTGATATTGATGGATATTCATAATACTGATTGTCTCCTCAATTATCCATATTTTAAACCTCTTAAATATTCTCTAAACTTCTTTTATATTCTCTCCTTTCCTCAAAGTCACATACACACATGTTTCAATCCATTTCGATAGGAGCTATTATGTCCAATTGATTTCACATTTAATTTGAACAATTTAACATACTGTTTGTATTCTTTTGATGTTACTTTTGCACATTCAAATATTTAGAACTTTTTCATGTTATTTTTTCGTCCTTGTTTGTTTTAACATAATGCTAAACCCATCGATAGGACCTCAAACTTGTCCCGAAAATTCACTTAGACCCCTAAACTAAGGCTTGTACCTATCAGACTCTTAAACCCCCCAAATTTTATTTCAATTGGGCATTTCTTGCCCAATCAGCAAAAAGAAGAGAGTGTGTGTAACACACTCGCCTTACATGGCAAAATTGACCAATAAAATAAATACACGTGGCGAAAAAAATAATTATATGATGGAGTTGCTGATTTATCCCTTTTTCTATTTAAAAATCTATTTAATAATAATTTTTTTATTAAAAGAAAAAGAAAAAAAAGCAACCCACCCCCCACCCATTCGTCTTCTTCACTGCCCC
>NW_025869280.1:0-2082 GCF_002878395.1 Capsicum annuum
AAAAATACAAGATGATTGAAACTATGTATATATAGTCGGTCAAATGTGATCGATCTCAATCAAAATATACACAAGTTTTTCGAACAGCTAGTGTGGCATGAAGCCAATGTGATCAATCTCTTAAGTCAAGTCTAGTTCATCAATTTTGTTCCCACCATCTTGTATGTCATGATCACCTAGAACAATTAGAAAAACAAAATTAAAGTTGAACAATTTAGAAGTCATACTGTACTATAATGAAGGCGGAGATATTTTTATGAAGTGTACATTCTGGGTATCTGCCTGGACTCTTTTACTAATAAGAAAGTTTTGGTAACCCATGTATAGGAAAGGCATCATTCAGAGTTTGTTGAAAATTGCATGCTTTTCCAATGTTTCATTGTACTAGAAATTTTGGGAACTTAGAGGAATTATGGTCCCACGTGCTCACCACAGATCCTGCCAGTTTCAGATTCTCTCATACTACTCGAGCATCATTTTCCCGCCAGTCAGGTTTCATCAGAGAAGGCTGATATAGGCAAGTCCTTATTGACAGAGAGTATCAATTCAGAGAACCAGTCTGGTTTCTGAAAATTCATCTGCAGATTTTATGGCCTGGAGGGACTTGTAGCTGGACAGGTTGTAGATATAATATCTGAGGGCATTTCTGATGTTGATTTAAAGCATTTGGAATTCATTCATTTGCACAAGAGTGCAGCTTTATCAGCTTGCTGGATTTGATCAAGAGAAAACAGCTCCATTGTTTGCTTTAAATCAACATTAGAAATGCAACCACAAATAACACTCCAATTCAAAACACACTCTTACCAACCAACCACAACACTCCAATAACACTCCAATTCAGAACACTCTCTTACCAACCAACAACAACACTCCAATAACCAATTCAGAAATGCACAAGACTCTATTCTACTGACTCCTTTCTCTTAGTTACCAACCACAAATAACACTCCAATACAGTCCAACAACAACAATATCAACCACCACATGAAATGGAGTACAATTCAAAATTTCAAATACTAACCTTGACTGTTTCGACAGGCTGCTAGTGTAGAAGTCGATTCCGTTGGTGAAGGAATGGACAATGCCGCCAGTATCTTCAGATCAATTATTCCTGCATTCTGAAGTTGAGCAATTACATCTGCAACAACTTCTTGTTGAATTGTTCTCTTTTGCTCCTGATTTGATCCTCCATTTTTTGCATCCTTTCTTGAATTTTTTGCACAACATCATTTGTGGCATTTAAAGTTTGTCCGGAGCTACAATTTAAGATTTTCAAACAAGTCTTTGTAACTGCCCTCCAAGCAGTCTTACACGTCTCGGATGTTAGGCACCCATGACAGCTGAAAAGGCATCAACGGGCTGTGTTTCATAAAAAATTAAGAATTGATCATTTATGTCAATATAAACTTGAAAAAGATAAGTTTCATATAATTTTACTTGTGGTGTCCTCATCTAGACCCTTTTGTGTAATCTGGAGCAGATATCCTCATATTGTAATTCTAAATATGCCATATTATTTTTCAAAGAAAACTGAGATGATAATGTACTGAGTTGGCTGAATTGGCTGCTCTACACACTGGGAAGAAACGGAAAATCTGATGCATGTTTCTGAATTTGGTGGTGTGTGGTAGGTGATGTCAAATGGCCTTAACAGAGTATTACAAAGTTGGGGACCTGAGGAAAGATCCGAGACAAGTGTGAAGAACCACACCTCTGTGCACAACTGCACATTTTCACCAGTTTAGGTTGAGATAAGTCATAGATGTTTCGAACGGAAAGCAGCATCCACATCATCTATGAAATTTAGTTGTCTTGATCTATTGAACGTTCCAGTCATGATAACAACAACATACCCAGTGAAATCCCACAAGTGAGGTTTGGGAGGGTGGTGTATAATCAGCCTTACCCCTACCTTGTGAAGGTAGAGAGGTTGTTTCCGATAGACCCTTAGCTCAAGTATCAAAAAGAGAATGTCCTATCACCATAAAGAGACCAATGTATGAGGATATAGGCATATAGTATAAGGTACATACATTTCAGGTATCATGCTACTGGAAACATCTTTGATAGAGGAATTAT
>NW_025869281.1:0-1549 GCF_002878395.1 Capsicum annuum
GACACACTAGGTCTGATGAATTCCTTATCTAGGAGAGCTCTTAGCTGTTTTTTTAATTCTCTAAGTTCTACAGGCACCATTCTATATGGTAGAATAGATATAGGATGAGTATTTGGAAGAAGATCAATTCCGAAATCAATTTCCCTTTTAGATGGAACTCTAGGAAGATCTTTGAGAAACACTTCTGGGATATTCACATTATAGCATGTCAGATAGTTACTTCAGATTCATTTTGGTATTGTTATGCCAATTTTCAGACATTGTTTCATCAGATGTTTATTCAGTTTTGATCCTTATGGCCTTAAAACTTCTATTCTGCATTCTTATAGTGTATGTATATATATATATATACGTATATTATGTAGTGTATAGGTACAAATATCAGTCATGGGTTAGTTTGTGGTCCTTCAGGGTTATTAGCACCGTGTAATGTTTCGGGTACCAGATTTGGGGCGCTATAATGCACCACATTGGTGTTTAGAACCTGGATAAATCACGGTGTATTTAGCTTATGGTTGATTACTAATTTGCTTAATTTTTTTAAATCTACTCTATTTTGTGAAATTCATTTATCTATAGGCGAGTCGACTGTGAAGAGTCAGTAGTCAACTCAAAGAAAATTTTGTATTCACCCCCTCTTGAATTTTAGGTCATACTTTTCCTTTCAACAACAACATTTTTCTGAGGAGTTCTAGGATAGAGAAATTCTGACTTATTCCATTTTATGCCAAGAATTCCTCCACTCTTACATTATCAAACTCTATTCTATGGTTAGACCTAATCCCTGCTATTTTTCTATCCAACTTCACTTGGATTTGCTTGGGAAAAATCACCAATACTTCAAAAGCTCCATCTTTTGATCTCAATAACATGGTCTAAGTTTACCTAGAAAAATAATCCACAATGACCATGATATGTTTCTTTCCTCCCCTACGTTGAACCTATAGAGGTCCACATAAGTCCATGTGAAATAGATCAAGAGGCCTGGTGGTACTAAATTGTTTCTTCTGCTTGAATAAGGACATGGTTTTTTTATTTTGACACAGGAAGCACATACCTTGATATTTAAAAACTGAAACTTCGTAACACCATAGACCAGGTCCTTTGCGACCAACTTATTATGAAGTGAGGAGCTGATATGGCCAAGTTTTCTTCCATAAGTTAGTATTATTACTTTGAGCACTTGGAAAAGTGAGATCATATCCAGGAACTGAATCTAGATTAGCAATTAAATGTTGTTGCATCTTTTGGCTCTAAGAGTGACTTCACCAGATTGAAGACTGGTGCTAGTGAACCAATCAGATAGGAAGTTAACTCCACTGCTCTTATCCCAGATTTGAGAGACACTGAACATGTTTTACTTTAATCCACTCACATTATAAACATTTTCATTAGAAAGATCAAATGATTTTCTAATTTTTTCCAACACCTAGGATATATCCATTATTACCATCACCACATGAGACACCTCTACCTTGAAGTGCCTTGAGTGAGAGAAAACATTCATTTCTTCCATTCATATGCTTGGATTATCCACTATCCAAGAACC
>NW_025869282.1:0-2614 GCF_002878395.1 Capsicum annuum
TTTTAACTAACTCCTAACTTCTTTCCCGCTCATTTGTGTATATTACATAATATCATCGAAAACAATAATCATGCAGGGTTAATATACGAGGATTCTTCTGATGATGAAGATTTTTATCCTTATTCTACTTACACTACTACTACAGGTTTGTCGTCAGGACAAGTGTTTGATGCAGTTTTCGGGCTGACAACAACGACAGATGTCTTGGAGGATGATATTAATCCACAGCAGCAGCAGCAGTTGCCGGAGTTTGTTGGAGGTGATGGTGGAGTTGGGATCTTTAAAGTCCCAACTCATGCCTCTGTACATCCCTCACGTCCATCTTGTCATGAACTCAGGTCTCACCCCCTTAATGAGAGAAACCCAAGTGAGGAATTGCACTTACTACAAATATATACATATTTATCAATGCCAAATTAGTTGGAGTCAATGATATAAATTCTAAGTAATAATTTCTTGAGTAACACAAACAATATTCATGAGAATCCAATACCTCCATACATAAGGGTTTGTGTGAATCAGGACCTATGATCTGGTCAAAGGGTATATAATATGGACATCGGTGAATGTTCATGTACTAGCCCTTGTTCGGCCAAAGGGTGGAGGAGGATAGCTAGGTTAGTCAAAAGATGGTAAATTATGAGTTCAAGATCAAAAGGTGTCCACTTGCTTTTTTCTGGGCAAGACAGGATAAAGAAAATGCCTTGAGCCCATGTTCTAATACTAGGCGCTACTGTGCTACAGTAGTCTTAAAAATTGCTTCCAAAGTTGTTTGTTTTCTTTTGGTTTATCAATTTGTTTGATATTTAAAACTAAATGGAACAAGAATCAACATTTTTATTGTTGATTTAAATATTCAAATACTATAAGCTAAAATGACTCAAAGTATGACTGTTTCTACTGTAAAACAACAAGGTAATATATTTAAAGTTTTAATAGAACCCATTACTTGTTTCCCCTGAAATGACACAGGATATGGAGCAGGAGAAGAGTAGTAGTAGTGAGTGATTCAAGAATTTATTTGTTTCTTAATAACTACGTACTTTTCAGCAAAACTTTCACAACTTTGATGTCATTGACTGACGAATGAATCAGAAATAGAAAGGGAGTGTGTGTTTATTGTTGAACATTCTTCATTCTATATTTGTGTGTTAAAAACATTTTCTTTCTTTTCCCCAATTATACAGGTTGGAAAATTTTTGAGGACCATTGCCTGTACAGACACACAATTTTGGGCTGGACTTGAATGTGGTATAAGAGTATGGAATTTTTCAGATCAGTATAAGCCAGGAATGGAGATTGGGGAAAGGGCAAGGAGAGCAGATGAGGATGGTGCACCATTTCACGAGTCAACAAATACATCACCCACATTATGCTTTGATGGTTGATAGTGGGAGTAGGTTGATCTGGAGTGGACACAAAGATGGCAAAATTAGGTCCTGGAAGATGGACAACTTTGTTGAATCTCCTTTTAAGGAAGGCCTCTCCTGGCAGGCTCATCGTGGTTCTGTTCTTTCAATGGTCATGTCTTCTTATGGTAATATATTACTTATCCTTGGTCACATTTCCAATTCATTTCTGAAGAGAAAACCATTGTCCTGTGTCAATGTTTATGGTTAATCAGCCTATTGAAATTTTAGTTTCTGCACCTTTGAACTGAAAATGTGTAAGCTCCCTTGATTTGGTAGCTACGGTTGAGATATATCATAGGGAGTTTCTAGTTAGCAACCTTTGGAAATTAGGAACAGGAGAAGGAAAAAGAGCTTATTTACTTGTAAGAGTAAGGATCTTTATTTCCCTTGTGTTAACAATGTTGATTAAGATGATGATTTGGATCATAACTGCTTGTGTGTACAACGCTGAAAATGATGGAAAGTTTCACTTCGGAATTCAAATAACGTTGACAGAAAAAATAGAGGAGATGTTTGGGCAAGTCTGTTCCTTGATGTGTCTGAGATAACCAACCAGCAGTTCTCTGGACAGATAATTAACCTTCAATTATCCCTTTTTGCTAAGTGAAGGGGACCCTTGGAGTAACTGATAAAGTAGCTGCCATGTGACCACGAGGTCACGAGTTCAAGCTTTGGAAACAGCCTTTGGCAGAAATTCAAGGTAAGGCTGCATACAATAGGCCCTTGTGGTTGAGCCCTTCCCTTGACTCTTCGCATAGCGGGAGCTTTAATGCACAGGGATGTCCATTTTTTGTCCCTTTTTGCTTATTGTACTGAAGGTCTCTTTGTCATTCCGTTCCATAGTCTCACTGTAGCTATAAGTGTATTTTGCAAGTCTTGCAATAATCATCAAGAACACTTGTGGAATGCTTATTTTGAAGTTCATTTTCCAGGTTATAGCTTATATTCTTTAGTTTCCTCAACATCATTGATTCATATATGTTGTCTTATTTGTAGTTGAGAACCTCAGTTGTTAGCTTATGTCATCACATTAATGGTGAAATGTATTGCTTCTAATTTTTCGGATGGACAATTATCATGACAGTTTACTTGCATATCCAGGTGATATATGGTCAGGGTCCGAGGGTGGTAGCATTAGGGTTTGTCCATGGGAATCTCTTGAAAAATCTCTCTCATTATCACCAGAAAAAAGATGCATGGCT
>NW_025869283.1:0-2449 GCF_002878395.1 Capsicum annuum
TAAGTACTTTGTAGAATTTTTGTTTGTGCAGCCTGGAATTTCTGAAGATTGCCTTATAATTTTTGTAATTTGTTTATGCAGCCTGGAATGCCAAGTAGAAAAGTTATTAGCATTGGTGCAAAGGGCACAAAGAGGTCTGAAGTTGTGACTGGTGATATTAGCTACACACCAAGATAAGGATTCAAATGGAAAGGGAAGTCGGCCATTACCAATAGCAAACTTGAAAAAATGAGGACTGAAAAGGTTATTCAAACGAGGTCTGTAGCTGCTGCCAAAACTCAAGGCAAAAACATTTCAACTAGGAAGACTCATGTGCCATGAAAGTAGATCTTGCTGATATGATGTGTATATTTTGGTGGAGATTGTTGATATTGTCACAAACAATTACTTTTTGTATGTTTTGTTGATGGTGATAGGCTTTTGTTCTTGTTTTGTAGCAACCAAACAATGTTTTGGGCAGTTTGTTTTGTTAGGTACCTTTAGGTATTAAGGTATGTTTTGTTAGGTACCAAACAACAATAGTTTTGTTGTTTAAATTGAAACAAGAGTATGAATGTGTTAAATGAAGTCCTCATTTTCTCTCATTATGGTTGCTTTGTTAGTCTATTCACTGTACTTTACATTTTGAATGCTCACAATTATTATCAATATCACAATAAATTGATACAAAATAAATTGCAAAGGTATTACACAATATATTGATAGAAAATAGATTGCATCTTGTTAAGAAACTGCTATTCCAACAAGAGAAAAGATGAACACTTAGTGTTACACAACCAATGAAAATTTCATCTTGTTAAGCAACTACTATTCCGATAAGAGAAAAGATGAATACTATTTTGTAGAACAAGAGAATGAATATGACAATTTTAATTGCACACAACTACATTTATCATCCGTTCTCTTGATAATGCTAGTCCAAAATAGAAAAAACACTACAACAATCATGACGATGAGCTTCCAATTACAACATTTGCTCTTCTTCTCCTTCTTCACCACCCATTTGCCATTACTTTCATAAAATGCCAATGCTTCTTCCAACTCCTTGATTCTCTTCGCCAATCTCGGAATAACTGTCTTCGATCGTAAATTAGTCTTTTTTGGGTCCCTCCATCTAAAGAAGTTGCATGATTTCTCCTAAAAGGAGCATAAGCAAATTAATTAAACAAAAACAAGAGAAAAAATAAGAAAATATGTATAGGACATACACGATAGCGTGGACAAGATCAAAATCTTCTAGCTGGGCTGTCCTCCGACCATGACATTTGCATTGACAGTAAGTCTCCATATTTGCATCGCATTTTTATACGCAACATGGGATCGTTCTCGTCATTACAAATTCGATTCAAGATTGCATTTGACATTGTAAAACTGTTTTCGGCAAATACCTAGACACAAAATTTAACATGATTTCAAAAAAATTAAAAAAATTAAGACGAAATTAAAGCTTTTAGGACTGAATTTCTTTAGAAATTGCAACATAAATGGAAACATCTTACCTTTTAAGGTTGATTTTGTCGAGAAAAGGTTAGAAAAGAGGCAAAACTTTTCTTCAAAATAGCCGTTAATGGCAACTGGAAGGAGGTTCGTGGTTTTAAAGAGGAGAAGAAGAAGAAGAAGAAGAAGAGAATTCTATTTTTTGGACATTTAATTGACACGTGGTAGAGTTTAATTGGGTAACTGAATCACATTTAATTGTTCACGCATCTGGCATGCGTGACTACGCGCAGAGATAAAAAATAAGTCAAAATGGTGTATTTACAAGGGATTAAATAAGAATCATGGGGTAATAGGTGGTATTGAAAGTTTAAATGTCTTTTTGAAAATCTCGGACAACATCAGTGGTGTAATTGTGTATTTTCTCAAATAATAATTATTAACACCTTAAAATATTTAAAAGATATGAGAAAATACATAAAGACCCCATTGAACATGTCCCAATTTTTCAAAAAGACACCTGAAGTTTACGGATGTCCTATTACCCCATTAATCAACTTTAAAGTATTATTTATACATTCCTTTTTAGCCAACACCAGTTGCACCAAAATTGTGCAAATGACGTGCCAATCACAATTTGACACGTGTCAAATTAACTTTAATATTTTTTCTAAAAAAGAAATTATGATCAGATGCTTTTGGATAATTTTTTTTTCTTTTTCTTTGTTTCTTTTCTCCCTTTCTTTTTCAAATGCTCTTAGAATTTCCTCCGCCATAGCTATCCAGCTCCGTAATCGTCGTTGTCATTAATTTCGCTGTAAGAAGATCGATTTATTATCAAACTATCACTAACTAATTTATGAATATCAAACTCATCTAAATTCAAATGTAAATACTCAAATTACCACCAAATATTTAGAATCTAAACACTCAAATTACCACCAAACTAAAATTTAAAATTTGAATCAACATCTTTTCAAGCAAAAACTTAATTTTCATATTAGATATTCCA
>NW_025869284.1:0-3471 GCF_002878395.1 Capsicum annuum
ATTTGTTTAAATTCAACTTGTAGCTATAGTTTCAACTTAGTTTAATCGCCAGTCACATTGTTCCTTACGGATTCGACCCCGACTCCAAAGTTGGGTTATTATATTGACAACGATCGTTTACACCCATTCAAGAGTGTAATTTGAGTGTTATCAAAAATGGCGCCGTTGCCGGGGAATAATTTGGCGTATTGAGTTGGTTTGGAATTTTAGTTTACTTGCTTGAATTTAAACTTGTAAATATTTGTTATTTTGTTTTTTTTATTTTCTTTTATTTTTATTATTCTCACACCTTTTTGAGATGTCAACCTGGATAGATGGTTTTTGGAGTGATGACGATTCTTGTGATTATTGTGGGGGACCACATTATGAGGCTTACTGTCCATATTTAGATAGAACTATAACTTGGTGTTTAACTTGTGGTCAAAGTGATCATTCTAAAGATATGTGTGCTACCACAATTCAAGTGGACAAATTGATGAAACAAATTTTAGAGAATCAAGCACAATTGTGGGCATGGCTGAAGGAGTTACCACTGCCACCATGTCTACAGTGGCTAAATAAAGTAGAATATGAGGAGGACATTAGCCAATTTATGGAGAAAACACAAGAATCGCAGCCACTCGATTCTCATCTTGATCTTGAGACTGACATTGAAAAGGTAAACAAAAGTGAAGGTGTTGAGGATAGTGTAAATTTTGAAGTAGGATTTGTTGGGTCGCATTCGAAGCACTTTTCTACAGTATGTTTAAATGATGTCTTGTCTGTGAAATCATTTAAAATAGTAAAAGAGTGTGCAGATGAGGAACAAGAATCCTATATTCTTGATTTTACAGTTGATAAGCAACATAAAAGCACACCTCACTTTAAGACCGAGTTGTTTACCATGCATCATCCATTATTCGGCTTCTTAATCTTTGTACCACCTCCTTATGAGCGAGGCAAAAAGTTGGATGCTAAGTTGGGGGTGAAATTTATATCCTCAATGTGGAGGAAAAAGCATGATTAAGTCGTGTCGCGACACTAAATTAGGCACTTCTTGGGAGGCAACCCAAGCTAAGGTATTTTTTTCTTTTTAATTTTCAGTCTTAAGTTTTTATTTCAAGTAGTTTTGTTTTTGGTTAAGTCACAGGTTAATGGAAAGTCTGAGTACCATAATCTTGTGCTAAGTAGCATAGCATAAAATAAGTGTGGGGTTCCAAGGATCTCCTCTATGTGAAGAGGCATCTAGCTAGGCCTAGAAGCCTCAAGGAGTATTCATATTGCTTTATTTAATAATTCACTTTGGGGACAAAGTAGATTTTTAAGTGTGGGGTGAGGAAACTCCCAAATTTTGGCTTAATTTTTTTCGTTTTAGGTTTGGAATAAGTGAGGTATTCTTGTTGGTGCTATTTTTATTACATGATGCAAGTGGGTTTGTTTGTAAAGGCATGCTAAATTGTGTAAATTGCTATTTTTGAGACTCTTAGGATCAGGTTTGTGACTCTTATAAGTGTTGGCTTAATTTTGAATTTGTGCTATTGTTTGGTTTAGAGTCTATGATGATCCTATTGCATTGAACATGTGCCATGTACGTGTAAGGTATTTGTATATTCCTTGTTGCATATGATGTCTAGAACTTGCCCGGTGTGTGTGTGAAGCAAAATAAAGAATGTGGGTTTAGGAGATGATATAGGCATTTCTTTGATAGCCTTGTTTTATACCTTCTTTTTACCTACTCTTGTGCATTATCTTAGTTAACCCCATTGAGCCTTTAGCATTCTCTTTGGCAACCTCATGTGAAGCCTAATCCCCTTCCTTGATTGACCTTAATTTGATCCAAATCTTCTAAGCGCTTTAATAAAAAGGACTAAGTAGGAAGGTTTGTGAAACTGAAGGAGGAAGGTGAAAGTGAAGCTCTAAGGAAATGTTTATTGTGTGCCTAAATTGTGATGGTTAGGAACTATAGAAAGTATGAAAGCAATTTCAGTTTTTTTTGTTGCCCAGTTTTTGCTACAATGAACCTGTTTTTGCCCTGGTCTATTTAGGATAATGTGCACCTCAACCAAGGCGAATAGCTTTAGTTGAGGGTGGCTACTATAGAGGTGCATAACAATAACTAGTGTATGACGAAGAGTTGAGAATTGACTTGTGATGTAAAAGGGAAGTACTCCTACCATAGTTGTTGTTAATGTCTTGATCAAAATTGGTGCAAAAACAAAAAGAAATGGGGTAAAAAGAAAAAAAAATCTGGTGTTATTTGGTTGTTGAATATTTGTTTTAAATGTATAATGTAGTGTATTGAAGCGCTTAGAGAGGATAGTCACTATTCTTGGTCAAAATAGTTCCTACCCTTACACTAGCCTACATTACAACCCGGAAAAGACCTACTTGATCTTAAGCTTTATATTTGACTATTAGTGGAGCATTACACGAAGGGCAAGCCTATGGTTCATTATGTGTAACTTGTGAATTCTTTGTGAGAGTGAGAATAATTTGATTCTTGTACCCATTGCTATAAATTTCATTATTGTGAGTATTTATGGGTAACTCTCTTATTGTGAGAAGCACATGTTTGATGAATATGGGTGATTTGTAAGAAATCTATGTGCATGAGTTTGCTACTTTTGGAGTCCATTCTTGAGGTTAGGATGTTTTGGAAGTAGGAGTCATGAGTTCTCCATTATGTTCGTTTCATGCAACAATTACTCGTGGGATAATATTCGATTCGAATATCTTTATGGGAATCAAAAGCCATAGGAGATATTTGAAAGCAATTCGTCAGGGAATGATGAAGATACTAAGAAGGTTAAATTTTTCTTTACTCAGTTGAAGAAGAAGAAATCGGATGGTACAAGGTTTATCCGGACAGTGATTGGAGGAGGATCGTGTGTTACTCGATTTCAGGAATCTCAAAGATTCTAGGATCGAAAGATTGTCCAGGAATGGAGATTCAAGGATATAATCAAGAGAAAGTAAAATATCAGAAGAAACAAAGAAAATAGAATTTTAGGAGGAAGAGTTGCAATTTTCATATATGTTGTAAATGATGATTACAATGGGTATTTATAGACAATGATGTAACTGAAATGATCAAAGCTATCTAATGAAACAGTTATTTGAAAACCGACTCAACTTGTCACTCCTAACTAACTTCCAGAAACAGACTACAGTAGCTGCACTATTTCTAACTAACTTTTAAAACCAACTGATTTGGACTTCCACTAACTTTAACTAACTTGAACTCCAATTTATGATAACAATACTCCCCCCACCCACCCACCCTCCCATAGAAAGATCCTTGTCCTCAAGGATCAAATTAAGGAAACCTAGTCTTCAACACACTAGCAAACTCCCAAGTAGCAACATTGGCAGGTAGATCAAACCATTTCACTAATACTTGTGCCACCGCTTTATTACCTTTCTTGACTAGTCTTTTCTGCAAAACAGCTTCAGGAGTGGGACAATTGGGATTGTCTAAGTCCACAGTAGAAG